>NC_043982.1:20893362-21058362 GCF_902150065.1 Myripristis murdjan
CAAAGAAGCATACCAGCTCTGTCAGCCTTGTTTCATGTTGTATATTAAAACACTACTGTTGTGCTGCAACAGAGGAGCTGCACTGTGTACCTTTGCAGAACACTGTTCTCGAAAGAATACAATGGCATTTTTTTGGGACAAACAAGCCATTTTACTGATTCTGCTTCTCATTCTGTGATGAAAAGACTGGTAGCAGCCTAGCATCTTGATTCAATTCAGTCAATCTTCATTGTCGTGCAAAAAATATTTGCACACACACAAACAGCTCACATTAAAAGGATCCAATCAGATACCACAGAAACTTTAAAGTGACTTAAAAAGACAGAAACAACAGGTCAGTGCAGCGCAGAATATGAACATTAATAGCTACATTGTGACATGATGCAAAGAAAGCAATCTAAGTGCTTTGGGGAGAAAAAAAAGATTGCTACTGTAATTTTAATTGTGTGTTGAATTCCGTGTGCTACAGTTATGCTAAGCTATCTGTTACCATGCACTAAATATGCAGCGTGCTCATGCATCGGTATGCACGTAGGCAAACTAAGACTATACATGTGAGTAGGGCTGCAGCTATCAATTATTTTAGTGATCGTATTCTACTGATTATCCAACCAATTAATTGAGTAATCTGATAGGATTTACTTTCCAAACAAAACCTGTTTAATGCTTAAGTGCCATGTTACATTCATGTATTACAAGATATTGGTTACAATTCCTAAACAGGTCATAATTCCATCTCTAATATCTGTTTTATATTGCTGAGAACATAAACAAAATCTCCGTCGAATAACTGTATTTATTCAAGTGTCTCACCAAATGTTACAAGATTACATTTGAACACATCATGATAACATAATAATTTAACTTCACTGAACACTCTTTTACTAAACAGATCTTGAACGTATCATAATGCAACTCAATGCAACGCCCAGGAACCGACAGCGGCTTGGTGAGTACCAGGTCTCGGGAAATTGTGAACCTGTTTGAACTTGGCGCCAGTTACAGATTCTCGGCCCTGGTGCATCCTGAATTGAAGGCTGACCTGGGTAAGATGCAGTTGTCTTGTGCTGGCTAGCTGCTTTGTGTGTCCTCTGCAACAGTGTCTCCGTTTACTCTCATTAAACAGTGCAAAGCGTTTGGCTCGTTGGAGAAATGGTCAACACCGCATGAACATTTCATAATAATATTTTTCATGAGTCTCCCACCTCAGCCAACTAAGGGGCCAGCCATTGATTACTAACAGAAAAAGCCGGAGAAGAGACGTTCAGTTGTCTAAAAGTTTACACACTCTGCTTTGTTCTAGATGAGCCTGCCTTTTCTCACACTTTGTTTTCTCTCCCTTCCTCCATCTCGCTACAATAGTTTGCAACTCACACGGTCAAATTATGTGTTTGTGTCACAGTAATTATTGTCTGTATGCTCCATAGCCTGCACTGTAGAGTTCTAGAGATAAAATGAAGCTTTGAGGCAAAGAATTTGAATCAAATATTTTTAGTAATCAAATTATTCAGGTCCTTGAGGAATCATTTCAGCCCTACACATTAGGTGACATTGGTGTATCTCATTCTGAAACAACAACTGTGGTACAGAGTGTCCTCTAACTCAGGCCCACTCTTACCACCTTATCATCTTCTGTAGACATGAAAGATAAAGGTCAATTTATATTTCATAAAAATGTCAATGTAGCTACATTGTAAGTTTCTGAGGCTCCTGTGCAGCCCACAGAGGCTGTCACTGCAAGTTTATGTGCACCTCTCCAAAAATGTATCTGTTCGTAGGGTGATACAAGACCAAAAACATGTGAACTAGTCAACTGCTACACTACTTTATACTTGTGTATTGCAAGCTGATTTCCACTGAGAGTGAAGATAATATGGTGGTGGTTGTCATCTCTCTTCAACCGGCTGGATCTGAGGAAGTTTGAAAATATGTGTTGAGGAACTGAGCTGAAGAGTGATTGTGTGTGTGTGTGTGTCTGTGTTCAAGCCTACATATTACAGCCATGTGTTTACTCTGTGTCCATTAGGGGACAAAAAAGAAAATTGTAAAGGCTTCACAACAGTTTGGATTCGGGACATTTTATTTAGCTGTTGATTAATTTGTCATGCTTTCTATCAGACATTTTGGTCAACCTTTTTTTTTTTTTTTCTCCACACAACTGCACATTTAGGCACGTTCAGTCAAAACCCTACATATATGAGCAAGTGGAAACAATTCTTGCATATTTGTGGCTCTACTGTTCAGCTACAGCTTCTTTGGAATAATGAGGCACTGAGTTTTATTTTTAAAGCAATACAACTTCATTGTACATGTGAACACAAGGCTATCCAACTCCTATTTGTTTTTTTAGGTTAGATATCTAGAAATAGGCTATTACATTTTCACATTTTGTTACACTGACTATGCATTGTCCACATTGTTACAGAACATTTCTTTATTTAATGACAAGGGCTGTAGCCTATTCCCCATCCTGACTTAACTCATACACTAAATTTTAGGGCTGGCAAGATACGTTGATAGACTCGGCATCATCTACTATGTAAATTCATTGATTCCCATGGTGAATGTCGCATCTTTGACGTCAAAACATTTTGATTTATCCTCTCATCAGCATGATGACTGCACATGCAGTCAAACCTTCCAAACAGAGCTAATGAACCTTCTTCTAAAAAAACGCAACACTGAACATAGAAAGTATGGGGAAACTTTAATGAGGCACCCAATAACACAGTGCTATGTACACAGTCTGAAAAGGCTTATCACATCAGCACAAGTGCTATGCAGGAACATCTAAAGTTCAAACACCCCAGAGCTCTTTGCAATGACACTGGTATGTCAGCTCCATAAATGCTGTTTGCTTTTTGTCACTAATGTTACACAAGTATGATGTTCGCATAAATCAACATGCTTAATGCGAGCATAACATAACAGTTATATCAGCACACAACATATTTTGCCAGTGACTGGTATCACTCATTAACAGTTGAGTCTCTTGCACCATCTTCATGTTGAAAGATGTTAAGGCAGCAGTTTACTTGGAAAGTAGTAAAACACCCAAATGGACTGGGAGAAATGAGAGAAAAAGGCAGGGATAAGGGCCTGTTTCTGACAGCTCCCACATTGCAAGAAGGCTAGTGGATACCTTTTCGCCAGCCTCAAAATGGCTGAGGTTACCAAATTTATTAATACTACTGAGCGTGAATAGGTTACTGTATTACAAATGAGTGAATTACTTTTCTCCCCTGAAGCTCTCTGATGTGCACTCTGTTACGTGCATCAATTCTAATGACACAGTGCTGGTGACAATCACCTGGCAAAGGTGATATCCCGGGATTGTTGTTCATATTGGCAATATTTGATTGCATCACCATGTCACCCACCCCTCACGTCGCAATAAGCATACCACAAGTGCACATATATGTTCATGGTTCATTTCTTCAGCTAATCAGTATCTATAAAACAAGAATAAATGATACTGATGAAATAGAACACTCCTTTCCTCTCTTGACTAAAGCTCAGAGAAGCTTACAGAAATGGAAATGATTCTGTTTCAGAGATGATACACTCCTAAATCCCTAACACAGATGAGAGCTGGGTATCTGCAAAAAAAAAAAAAAAAAAAAAAGCTGTGCAAAATATGCTTATGTGTTGCAGCTTGTCTCTGTACTCAACATGTTAATGATGCAGGAAGCACAGTGCAGTGTATTGAACCAAATTACAAAGACATCAATCTAAACAACAAGATTTTCTTTTTTAACCAGCCATGGTTGACTGAGATCATGTATATAGAAACAGCCTGGAAGAACAGTCTGGAATAGTTGAAGGCTGGTTAGGTGAGTGCTCATGGAGTTGGAAAATCAGTGTTGAGAAATATTTCCTGATGGTGTGGGGATTCACACCAACACAGTTTGATGACAAGTAATGCTTTTCCCATTAAGCCATCACTGCTACTTGGTGAGTGCTGAAATCCTCAGCACGGCCTTATATGAAAATTTTTATGCACACGCAGATAACAGAGATGATTGGAAATCAAAAGCCCCGATAGCTGCGGTCACACGATTCAAGTTTTCTGTGCCTGCTGATCATTACTGACCCATGATCTCGTTCTCTCTCTCTATCAAACACTCACTCATTCAGACACACTACTGTATGTCTGTGTCCCTTCCTCAAATAAGCTCTCACTACATATGCACTCATTTCTTCCCCTCCCTCTCTCTTGGAAGCCACCGGCACCAAATCTGTGGTGTGGTGTGATGTTATCGAAAATGCTGAAGATGCTATCATACCCACATACAACGGCATCTACCCTTTCTCACTCCCTAACAGGATTTCATACACATAACAAGCCCACCCCCACCTCCACACAAATGCAAACACATTTACACCCCCTACTACACACACATAAAACACAGAGCCTACTCCCCTACGTCAAACACTTATGTGCATTCTCACACACACGGGCTGTAGCGTGAAAAAGTACATCTGTGAGGAGGATGGCTTGTTCATAGTGAGGCTGATCTCCTGACCGAAATGCAACTAGAGGATGAATGGAGGGTGTCACACTAGACAGCACATCAGTCTGTTAGCCAGCAGGTCAAACTGTTAGCCAATAAGACAGCCTGTTGGCCAGCTAGTCAGACCGTTAGCCAGTTAGTCAGACTGTTAGCCAAAAAATCAGATTGTTAGTCAGTGGCGATGCGCAGGTCACAGTTTGTTAATACCTGCAGTCACCAACCAGTTAATCCGCACCACCCAACCTGCAGAAATATGCTTAACCACCTGAACCTGATCTGACCTGCAAACCACCAACTTTAGCCAAGTGATTTAAGTGAGTAGTATTGTACTATTTCATTTTTGGGCTGTTTAGTCAAACATTAACATAATATACTGATTGCAAGGCATAACCTATTGTATCTTAGCCAAAAAGCAGCTGGCTCTTGGCTAAAAAAATAAACACATGAACAGTGATCTTTATTGTTGAACAGCAGCAAAACAAGTAACCCATCATTAAAAAGACATTCAGTCTCTCTCTCTCTCTCTCTCTCTCTCTCTCTCTCTCTCTCTCTCTCTCTCTCTCTCTCTCTCTCTCTCTCTCTCTCTCTCTCTCTCTCTCTCTCTCTCTCAAACAATGCATCCTTCACATCTTAACGGTGAACTTCAACAAAATAGTAGCACACGTGGTCATCTATACTGTATTTTTTAGCCTAGTGCTTGGCTGCATTGTGAAGAAAAAGTTCGACAGTTCCAGTTTAAGCTATTTTGAGGCATCAAGCACATGACCAGCTGAGCTGAAAGCACGCTCACTGGATGTGCTTAGTTAGTCAGATTGTTAGCCAGCAAGTCACTGTTAACCACTAAATCAGACTGTTAACCAAGTTAGGCTCCTAGCCAGCAAGTTAGAAAAAAAAAAAATACACGACTCTTCAACTCCACCTTCTGAGTCGAAAGAGGTCTATGACTGATGATTCGACTCGTCGACTTTCAGAGAGCACCCCTAATTAGTGGTAGACAGACCTACACACCTACGAAAAACAGTGCAGAGCAGCCATTTTAGCTAGTTTGCAAATCTCTATTTTGCTGTTACAACCGCAAATTCTTGTCTACCTGTTTCAGTTCTTCATGTTGGAGATATGAAACTTGCAATAATCTGGTCTAGCCCACTTGACCCGCTTGTGCTCTTCACTGTGCCCTCAGGCACATTACTCACACAACATTAAAGACAACATTGGCTCCAATGTGGAGGCAATTTTTCTCTCGTTGGCAATGCATCTTGTGTCAACATCCAGGCCTGACTGAAACATGGCAAAGCAAGAAAATGTAGACTGTGGGGGAATTTGTATGAAAACATCTCCAGGACTGTCTCACATACAAACATACACACACACACAGACACAGACACACACGCACACACACACGCACACACACATCTATTCTAATATCTGTCTGGTTGAGGGAGCAGACAGCAGATATTCCTCCAGTAGCAGTGTGCTCCAGAGCTGGCGTCACTCGTCTCCCCGCCCCCTCTGGATGATATTACACATCACAAATCCTTTCAACAATGACACTCTATAGTTGCTGGGCAACGTGCCTCTGGGAGTGTATCTGGCAGCAGGGGCGGAGGCAATCGTTGTGACATCACTTCCTATAAATAATTCCACCAGAGCATGACAGTCAAACATCATGAACACCTGAGGAACATGTGCACCTTCTGGAACACAATGAAAGAAAATATAAAATATCTACCAGCTGTTAACCAAAGGTAATTAAAAAATAAATTTTATACATATATATATATATATAGATAGATAGATATAGATATATCTATATAGATATAGATATATATACACACATACACACATAAACACACACAAGATTTAAAAAAAAAAAAAAAAAAAAAAAAAAAAAAGTAGCCTAATGGGACAGAATGCAGCATTCTCCGTCGTCCAAATAAGAGCTGGCTGAGATATGCGCCTCCCAGAATAGCAGTGTCACACTACCAGACAGCAGCTCAGTAGCTAACAGTATATAACAGGGCTAAGGCATCTCCCTGATCCCCATACGGGAAAACCTGAGCTGTGAGATGCGATACTTGAGGACTGTGAAATCATGAATTGAGCCAGAACAGAGAGGGGACCATTGCACGGCGAGGCGGCACCGCATCAGTGCCGTCTATATGAGCATTACAAGCGCACCAGGGCGCAGTGACATCTTGATATGATGAACAAATGTGACGTATACATTATACATGCATGCACATCACACACACACACACACACACACACACACACACACACACACACACACACACACACACAAACACAGGGAGCTTAAGCCACATCACAGAGATGTTTACAGCCTGCCTTCAGCCCATCGTGGCTTCACACAGGCCCACCCAAGGGTTTACTAGCACAACAGCTAACGCACACACTGCTTTTTAGTGAATAGCCTTCACACAAGCCGGCACACGCATATTAACTTAAATGACAGGGAGGGTACAACCACTTTAAATCAACCTCTGCCTCCAACACTCAACCACAAAAGAAGGTTTGGAGGCTCCACATTCCGCCAATCATTTAACCAAAGTCAGTGCGATGCACAGGAGTGTATATCTAGACCTTTTGCAGAGGCATTCTAAATATCATTTCTTTGTTGTTTTTGCAAAAGACCAGCACCTCATCACTACAGAAGATCTGCTGGTGAACCAACCTGAACAAATTTGAAATTAATTTATTTAACCCCGTATAAAAAACCAAATTAAAGAAAGTACAGTTGAAGTGTAAGTGCAGTTCAAATTTAGCACAGAAATAAATAAATAAATAAATAAATAAATAAATAAAAACTCTTACATCAGCAACAGCAACAGTGTGTTTGTCAAGCCTGGCCAAATTACTAAAATAACTTGAACAGATCTTGCAATGACCGCTGTCTGCCACTCAAATAAAGTAGAAGAAAAACACTTAGGTCTCATTGTAAGAATCAGAACCTCACTGCAAAAACTAACATCTGCAATCTATATCAATTTCTCAGTCCTGGTTTTATCAATTTTTAAATTTTACTTACCAAAGCAACATCCGTCCAGCATGTACAAACAAACGGTGCTTCACATTCATGCAGTTACACCCATTTGCACATGGGGATTGTCAGCTGCCGATGACATTTGTTACTGATGGAGGAGAATTGTGTCTCATTTACTTTCCCACCAGGACTCAAAGTAGCCATCCTTCAGACATAAGCTTGCTTCTCTAACCATTAGGCCACCACTGCTTGATCTGATGTTCGTGAGTGATCTCTCTGAGGATAGGCTACCACTAGTGATTTCCTGAGAGCGATAGGCTAGCTCTTGATCTGGCCCTGCTTGGCTCCCATCCTCCGATCGTGCCAAATAACCTCCATCCCTTGCCCCCCAGCGCTGTCCTGCCCTACTTGGCATGCCGCCCACTGGGAGCGTATGTGTGTGGGTTTGAGTTTAATGGAATCGAGATATGATAGTGCTTTGCGGGCCAAGAAAACAATGTGGTGCTCAAGCATCTTTGAAAGGCCTTCATTGCCTTTAAGTGGGTCTAACTCAGCATCATTGATTGTGTGCAACTGAGTCATCTTCAAAAATTGCCGTTAAGTGTGCTGTGTGTATCCCTGTGTGTGTGTGTGTGTGTGTGTGTGTGTGTGTGTGTGTGTGTGTGTGTGTGTGTGTGTCACATCCTGAGGGGCTTATTGAGACAGTGGTTCTGGTCCTTGTCAGGAAATCCCCTCTTTATGAATGGAAGGCTATAATCCCAATGCCGTGCAGCATACAACTGGGAACAGTAGTAAGAGCACCACCAAGGTCCTTGTTTAAAAGACAAATATCAGCCCAGTGCACAGAGCTACACATGGGTCTGATGTCTTTGGCATGCAAATTTTTAATAAGGGCAACATACACACAAAATAATGTGTGGAAAGATGCACATGTAAGCAGGTGCACATATGCAAATACACATATGTATATATAACACACCAGCACGTGACCATGCACACATACACACCCTCAAAAGGATTAACTGGGAAAGCACAATTTAAAAAAAACGCTTTAGGTTTTTCCTAATGAGAAAAGGAGGGAAACAGAGCAGACAGAAAAACAGCAGGCATGTATTTACGAAAAGCTATGTGCTGCAGTGTATGGGCTAGACCTAAACCCCCATTTTCTATCATGTACTGTAATTGATCTCATGAGCACCATTTTGTTTGATATTTTTTCCGCTACTCACTGTACACTGCTTTGTGGCATCAGCATATTCAGAACATGTATGCACACAGGAAATGTTGGATTCACAGCCTTGAGCATGCTGGGAAGAACCATATCCATGGTAAGGAAAAAAAAAATGAGCGAGAAAAAAAAATTAGAGACAGGAGGGGGAGGGGGAGAACAAATAAGGGAATGAGCAGCACAGTGCTTTCATCTCATGATTATATGAGGTTATTTTTCAGCAGGTAGGCTGGCAAGAAAACCAAAATACAGTCTACAGAGAGCTGTGATCACTCAAGTGTAGCCTGTACAATAGCCTTCGCCTTTCCTAGGGCTGCATTTTGTTGGAAATATTTCTATACTTCAATTGATCTGTACTTATAGATGAGTTTTCATACTTAAGTGCTTAAAATGAAAACCATTAAAACTCTATGTAGTATTTTATATTGAGCATTTATCATTATTATTTTTTTTTTTCACAATCTAAGAAAAACAGATGACAGGCACCCTGTTCAGTAAATATCCTCCCCAATAACTACGTAGACCTCTGTAAATTATGTATGGTGAGAAGAGTGGGATTTCTATATGTTTTGCCCATAAAATTCCTGTTTTTTCCATCATTATTGCAGGACATGCAATATCAACAATTCCACAGTCTAAAAACTGACTTTAATGTGTCATGTCTTGTTTTAGCTCCTCAAAACATCACTTGGGACTTAAGTAGTGGAAATTTCTTCTGTGGTTATTATTCCTTCAAAGGCACCTAAACCAGCAGCCCAACATGATGCCACAGCAATTGAATAGTTTAAAAAAAGATCACAGACAAATTTCTATTACATGTAGAAAAATCTCTTTGGATCAACTATCATTTCCCATAAGTTTTCCTGGACTACACTGTTTATCCACCTGCCACAGCAGCTGGTACATCCCTAAATTTCACCAGCTGCTTCCATTCTTTCTCCTCATCAGTCACCCAGAATTCTGAATGGGATTTCCAGATCATGACAGGAACCCTAAATGATGGTGACCACCTGCCAAGTGACTGGTAGAGTACACTAACTTAGCAACCACAGATATTACTAGCATTTGACTGGTTGCTAACAGCAATTTCCAATTCTTGGTAGCAGTATCAGTATAGCAGTCTCAGAGAAACAGACCCTTAAGCACCCAAACAATCAGATAATAGTCTTATCTCAGCTTCCATTCTCTGCTCGCCAACAGGACAGTCACATGCACTGGGGCCATGCACACACACTCAATCCTATACATACACCCTATTATAGCATGAGTTAAACCTGAACACACTGGCTCCACCATATCCTCAAGAGAGAGAAGGCTAAAGTAATGACTCTTGCGAAAGGTTAGTGCCTCTGCAGCGGCTATGCATTAATATTTCATGGGGAGAACCTGGGTGGTGCATGCATATGAGCAGGTCTCTCCTCCAGCATGAAAACCTCCCCAGAGCTTTATGTACGTCGGCTGCCTGTGTTGCCCCGCATCAGCAGGAGCATGATTATCCCTCTCTGCAGCTCTGAAGACATACACACCCACTACATGCATGCAGAGAAACAAACACATCAGCACAGTATACAGTAGAGAGGCATCTGCTGATATCATTTTTTTCCACTGTTGATTCTGATTTAAAGTATAGAATTTTTAGTATGAGCTAACAAGTTACAATCTGATCTGTTACTACTACTAAAATGGACTTAGAGCATGAGCTTCAGGTCACAGGGCAAAAGGACTGAGAAGTCATCTCTACTAAAGATCTCTGAATTCCTACTATGTGTCAAAAAGGTAGCAAACTGGCTTTGATTCCTGATATATATCATATATCCTTGGTGTTGGTCCAATATCTGTTTCCGGTATCGGTACCAGAGCATGATACTAATACGCTTTTTAATGACAAAATAACAAAACGAAGAAATTATGAGAATAGTAACACACAGCAGACAATGTGCATCACCTATAACAGACTGCTCCATCTAGTTT
This sequence comes from Myripristis murdjan, assembly GCF_902150065.1. Classification (NCBI taxonomy): domain Eukaryota; kingdom Metazoa; phylum Chordata; class Actinopteri; order Holocentriformes; family Holocentridae; genus Myripristis; species Myripristis murdjan. Next base: position 20,904,077 of record NC_043982.1, read on the forward strand.
GGAAGATGTTCAATATAAACACCACCTCAACATGATTATATTAAACAAGGACCTAGTCTACACTGAATGTAGCAGAGTATGCTGACTGGTTCTCCATGGAGTGCCAAGGTGAAGGCCAACCTCAATTGTGTCATTACCACGCCGGTGGGCACTTCATCACCGACTTTGTCAGCTTTGTCTTGGCCCCCAGAAGGCACTACTGAAGCTACTTTAGTCTCTCCTACCACATGGAAGCCTAGAGCGATAGAGGAAACACATGTCTGAATTGTTGAGGTGCAAACTGTGCTGGAAACAGGGCTTCAACAATAAGAAGTTACCACACACTCATAGCTTCAAAGTAAGTAGTGCTTCAGTAGTGTTTTAATGTGCATGGAAAGAAGACACTCCCCTTAGTTTTTCCCCACAGCAACACAGTCATCAAGAGTCAAAATCATGTTGGTAAGTCAGGGCTATGACATTGTCTGAACTATCAAACTCCATCATGAGAGAAAATGCACTACAAATCACAGTCTGTTCTTTATTGAGCACTATCTAATTGGTCAATAAAAGAATCTTAGTGTGAAAATTTACCAACTATGGATCTTCACACTTCAGCTGCAAGTTTTCACACAACTCCCACTACCCTGTTGTCATATACAGAAAGAACTATACATCATTGCCACAATTATACCAACTGACTGTACAATATCTGTACTTGTTTTCCTTAATTAAGACACAGGAAGAGGGACGTAGAGTGGCAGAGACAGCAAGGAGAGGACTCTGGCACGATACCTTTACACCATAACTGGACACTATTTGTCTCTCTGTGCAGTTGCAGCCCTCTCAGTTACTCCAGATAATTTGCAGTATCACACCTCAACCTGCCTCAACACAATAGATAACTGACTAACCAAAAGAGCAACCTGCAAAATCTAGGCCACAGTTTCTACCCCACGGCATTCTGTTTTTAAAAGGTATGAGTATTGACAACTATATTCAGACGCTCAAAATGCAAGTTCTATGAAACAATGTGTTATAAACTGCAGTCCGCCATTTAACCATCTAAACATGTTTAAAAAAAAGATTAGCCTAAATAAGAACAAAAAAGTAATAGCATAAAATAAACACTACAAACCAAAACCATTTGGCTATGATTATAAATTTCAACCAGAGAACTGGTTTAAAAAAAACAACAAAACAAGCCCTTTAAACAAGAATAAAGGTCATGGCCTCTACAATTTTCTGTCTGATTCTGCCAGTCTATTGGCTGACCAGACTGCATTAGTGTGATGTTTCAAAATGGCTGGAATGTATGACGTAATGAGTGTTATGAAAGGGCCACTGAAACAATAGTAGGCTCCACAGGCTGGGCTCTGCTGCATGCTGTTGATCTGAAGCTTTTCCCTCATGTAGGTCAAGTATAGCTACATCATATAGAAACGGGTTATGCAGCTCATTATCTAATGACAACATTCAATATTGATCTGGTTACCAACATGGCCCTCGATATTTCCAGGAGGTCACAAGACGATTTATGGGACAAGAGAAGACATGTATTACCATGTCAAATATTTTGATTTGTCTCTAAAATTTCTTTCTTTCTTGATAATCAGATAAAACAACTTAGCAAGAAAAAAAATCATTCTTTGGTTGACCTGTGCTCCACTGCATTTACAGCCTTTCTTTAGCCAGGGAGTGACACAGGACTGCCCTACCCAGTGCAACCACTATTTTACTGCTGGTCACCTCCACTGAAGCAGTTTAGTGGATTAGGTAGCCTGCTCAGGGGAACCTAAACAGTAGCATCACAGCTGGTCTGTGGGTCATCAATGACCTGCAAGTCACAAGCCTTGGGGGGGTAATGGAGGATGGTTGATGACAAAACCATCAAATTGTTCAATGTGCTTTGGAGGAAAACAATTTTTTGTCTCTACTGGTTACGCAAATCAGACTTTAAATACTAATCTTACATATTTACAATTTGTCTTACATATTGCAAGTGGTATGATCAACCAGATCAACACTCCTCTGAGTAAATAAATATGAACCATGTCCATCGAGAATTTTAGCAGTTTTTCACCCCAACAAAGTGAACCAAGTGGTCATTATTTTCCAGCAAGTTGTGTCTATGTGAATGGGGCAATGCTGGGAAGGAAACTTCTTGGTCAACGCTGCTCATCACAGTTGCCCAGAGAGTGGCCATGCACACCACCAGCCAAGTATGTCGAACTGAGGGAGGAAAGTTGGGAGGCTCTAGGCTAAGGTTTCTCTAGCCTGCTGAGACAGCATTAGCATGACAGATACCCCTAAATCTCACTGTTTTCCCAAACATCAGCACTGCCACAACTTCCTCGTCATCACACAAAGCAAAATGCATTATTTGCTGCAACCATTGCCCTATCGATCATACAATCATCAATCAAGGCAGAAGTCAGCAAGACATTATTGTGGACCATTATAAGCTATTCTCACCCTCACTATTCTTGCATAAGAAACAGGCCTTGTCAATGATAGATGGGTAAGATTTCAGCTATACTGAGGACATTATCAAAACATTCCCCTCTTCCTCCAGCTCCCTGTCTCAGTCCTCAGGTCTGCATCAGCTGATATTTCATTAGCTTGCACTGGGTGTGGCTTTGCGCTGCACAGTGTAACAGGGGGATGGGAAGCAGATTATCTATACATCAGCGCTACATGCCTCAACACACAAACTAGCAGCCTCTCACATCTAAATGCAGCCTTTGTTTGCTCCTCCCCTGTCTAGGCTGATGACCGAGCCCGGTTTATTGTTATAGCGCGCTGTAAATTAAGCTGAACTTTGAGCTGCCATCTTGGCAACTGCTGCCTCGCAGGCAGAAAATGCATGCGACTACAAAAATACACCAGAAAAATCAACTAGCATAGGAGGCTAGATCAGTGAAACAATTCACTGTTGCTCTATAATTACAATTGCAAAAGAGAGCACTGCAGCTGTGTTGGTATGATCCTATAGGAAATCCCATACAGCTCAATAGGAAGTGTAAGGCAATCATGCCACCAGTAGTTACTTGAGTCAACCATGCCAAAATGTATGCCCTCTGCTTAACAGAATCATCCAAGGAATATATATTATTTTAATTACCTGGTAATATGCCCCATCGCAAATGTCAGTGTATGTCAGTAGGGTGCAGGACAGTTAGGAGAGGCCAGGTGATTACATACCCAATCTTGGCTTTCTGCTTCGGCTTGGAGGAAGCCACAATACGAGCCTTCTTGGAGCCCCTCTCTTTGGGCCGTGCCTTGCTGTTCTCTTTGTGCTCGCGGTCACGGTGCGGCTTGTGCTGTGACGAGCTGGGGAAGCTGTCAGGGCTCATGACCCTTGGGATGTTCTTCTCCCCCCGCTGGCGGGCCTTGGCGATGGCCTCCGAAATTATCCTGTTGGCCTTCTCCTGCTTGTCCTCCACAGCTGACTCCATCTGATGATGCGGCCTCCGCTGGGTCCTCTTCTCCGATGAGGAGCTGGATGAGGACGAAGACGATGAGGAAGAGGAGGAGGACGACGAGCTGCTCTTCATCGGGGGACTGAGGACCCTCACCTGGCCTCCGGGACCATTAGGGTTCTTTCGGGGCTGAGGGGAAGAAAGAGAGAAAAATAAGAAAGCTGATGATGAGCTGACTTCACACTCATGATTTCATTTTAACAAAATTTCATATTCACACTAGAATGACATGTCACAAATACTAAAGAAATGATGTCATGTAGCCAGTCGTAGACTGTGTGCGTAAATACACACACAAACCTGAAATAGCAGGGAGTGAAAAAACCTGTACTATACAAACATCTCTTACAGTGAAGTTGATGCAACTTGAAAATAGAGTTAATGACTAAGGCTGATATTGTTCCAAAGTGAGATGCAGCTGTGTAGCTGCTTTTTTTCTCATGTAAAACACAGACTTCCTTATACCTGAGGCTGAGACTGAAACCAGTTCTTTTGCAGTTGCTGCATCCTTTTCTTTGCTGTCATTTGATCATCTCCATATTGGTGTACAAAATAGGCCATTTTCAGCATGGCCTGGAATTAAATTCATCCAACCTCTACAAGATGTTTATCTCGGGAAAAAAAGGACAGCATACTGCATTGTTGAGGCCCTCGAAGCCCCCACTGTACATCATGTTCATGTTTCGTAACATGTGGGTGATGTGGGAAGAGAACGCCATAAAATAATAAGGCGATGTGCTCTGAGCTAAAGAGGCTATTTCATAGTCATACAGCTCAGCTAATAGATGAGTAATACAAGCAAACCTTTGTTTCCTTTACAGGAAATGGTGCCAGCAGATTGAGATGCTATTTTATTGTACAACAAGCAGAGGATGAATGTGATTACAAAACGTAAAGCGGGCCTTGCAGACATAAGAAAATAAATAAAAAATGAAAAAACACTGACTCCCACAGTCTTAAGAAGTCACAAAAACATTCTGTGCTGCTGACCACTGCATCTATCACTTCACTCATTCAGAAAAACACTGACATGCGGTGGTTCTGTTTCGCTCAGATAGCAGACCACACTGCTGCCCCCACCTCAGAGGCTGGCTGAAGGGGGTTGGACTCATCTCGTTTGGCAGAGCACTCACTTTTACTCCCAACTTCCTCTCTGACTCTACTACAGACTGTCAGCATGGCAAAGGCCGGTGTTTCCCCCAGGGATTCATCTTGGTCAGGTGGAAAGGCCTCTGTAACGGCTTTCAAACCATGTGACATGAAAACTCCACTGAACCACATACAAATGAAATTCTTTTAGGTGGGGTGGCTATTCAATGATAGGGGAAACATTGGCACAGACCGTAGCCGGCCACATTGAGCCTCGCAGACATAAATAATCCAGCCTGCCTGATACGTGATAATATGTGAATAATAGATGGCGTGACTGCGGTTATTCCTAAACAAGCGCCTTGTGGTGGGCCTTGAGCCCAGAGGAGAGGGAACCCATAAATGGATGACCTAATCTAAAAACATGTTGCATATGCCTGCATGGCCCAGGCACAGTCGGTTGCTTTTTTTTTCCCCCCACACTGCTCACTAAATAAAGAGAATTATCTCGAACCTTACAAACAAAGCGGGGGTTGGGGGGTAAAATAACTCACGATTCATTTGGAAGGAAGGAAGAAAAAAAAAAAACACCAACGCACACACAAACACACGCACACAAAAGCTGCATTATGATTTTCACGTGTGCAACGCTGCTGAGGCTATTAGGGAGAAATTTATTGGTTCGTGCTGGAATGTTCTCATTCAAGTTCAAGGTAAGAAAAAAGAGGGGGAGGGGGTGAAAGTAATGCTTAAGAGCGGAAGAACATGAGGGAACACAAGAAAAGCAGCAGGGGGAAGGAAAAAACTATGAAAACAGGAATGAAATCTTGTATGAAAAGTGGGAGAGAAAAAGAAAGGGAGATGGGGAGAGAGAGAGAGAGAGAGAGAGAGAGAGGGAGAGAGAGAGAAGATAAAATGCACCAAAACTGAGAGCACTGCAGCTGTGTAATACATCTATAAATAACTGAAATTACAGGCTGCCAGCACTGCAGTGATTTCAATCTCTCTAGCAGCACGTAGTCCCATGAAAACGGTGGGGACCATTACAGCCCACAAAAAGGTAGAGTGAGCTCCTTTTGGGCCAGCCAGTTCCTTCTCTCTCTCTCTCTCTCTCTCTCTCTCTCTCATTCTCTCTCACCCCCTCATTTCCTCATGTAGTGAGCTCTCTGGTGACTGACAGGCTCAACTCATGGAACACACACACACACACACACACACACACTCACACACACACACAGAAATACACACATACAAACAGCCTGAGCATAAACTACAGCACAGGACAGCTGCGTGAGAGGAATCTGTAGACAGTGAGCGTGGGAAAGCGAGGTATGGAGTGAACAGAGAGAGCGAGAGAGAGAGAGGGGGAAGGGGAAGAAAAACTGTAAATCTAGTGTATGCCTTGATAAGGTCTAGCACAGCGAAGCAAATGAGTATAGAAGGGGAGGGGGGGGAGAAAAAAGCAGCAATGAGTTCAAGATGGCGGCAGTGCAGCATGAGCCAGTAGCAGAAGAGGTTGTTCAGTTCCTGCCGGCCCCTCCTCCTCCCTCCTCCCTTGTCCCTCCTCCCTCCCAGCTCTCCAAGCAGTTCACTTACCCTTCCTCTTGGCCTCTTCACTGTAGACATGGTGCTTTTTTTTCCCCCTTCCTCTTTCCTCCCCCTCTCCAACCGGCTAACAAAAGCCTTGCCCTTTCGCCGGGTTTTTTCTCTGCCTTCGCTCGCGCTCTGCTCTTACGCTTTCTCCCCTCTCTCTCACGCACACACATACACACACTCACACACACTCTCTCCCTCTAAACAGTCGTTGTCTCGCTCTTCCTTGAGCCGTGTGTCCCCCCTCCCCTCCCTCCCTCCTCCTCCTCCCCGGTCAGCTCTCCTCCTCAGGCAGTGGAAGAGCGTCGGAGCTGTTCGTCGTCTCCTCCTCCCCCAGCGGGCAGGGCTCAAGAGGAGCGCATGGGAGCTCCTTGCCTCGCTCTCTCCCTCTCTCTCTCTCTTGCACGCTCTCGCTCCCTCTCTCTCTCTCACCCTCGTGTCTCTCTTCACGGGGAGCTGAGGGAGCAGCGCTGTGGGCGGTAGAGGAGGTGCGTGGCAGTCCAGGAAGCTCTCATTCTGCTTGCTGCTGCGTGCTGCTTCGGCGTCGTCCGGCTTAACTCGAGTCTCTCTCTCTCTCTCTCTCTCTCTCTGTGTGTGTGTGTGTGTGTGTGTGTGTCAAAGTTGCCTTCCCCTACCTCCTCTCTCCTCCCTACTCATTGATTCCCCTCTCTGCCTGCGTTTCGTGTGCGCTCTCTATGTCTTTCTGTGCCTTCTCCTTCTTTTTACCCTCTCCTTCTTGCGCTTTCTGCTTTGCCGCTTTTCTCTCGAGCCTCTTCTTATCCTCCTCGCAAGCCAGGAAAAGGTAGGTTACTCCTTTATGCACACAAAAGGCTTTTGTGTTAGCTTGCTTGCTTGTTTGGTCGGTTGTTTTTCCCCCACTTGTTTTTCTTTTTCCTCTGTCTCCTTCGCTGCCCTCCCCTTTCGCTGGCTGGGGCGTGTATGGCGAGCTCAGGACTCCGGCTGGCAGAGCGGCGGAAAATGAAAGCACAAAGCAGCGAAATGCATCAGCATGAATATTAGAGATGTCGTTAAAACCCGGACTCTCGCTCACTCGCTCTCTCGCTCTCGCTCGCTCTCCCTCTCTCTTTGGCTCTTTGTAAGGAAGTAGGCCAGCAGATGGTGCTAGCAGTTATTACATTAACTTTCACAACTTAACCCCCAAAGTACTGGATTTCTACAACACCACAACATGATATCCGTTTCCCCCGCGTAGGCTACTGCAAATACCCTATTGAATTATTTATGGGATGCTGTCACCCAAAAAGGCTGGACGGACTGGAAAGATTAGTCCATCAGGACAATGATCAACTGAGACAAACACGTTGGAACAAGGCTAAAAAAGTATTCCTGATCTAATTGATACACAAATTCACAGACATTCAAACAGCATGGCACTGTACACTTATTACTCTGTAACCATACCAGACACATGCAACCAGCACAGCACTGAGTCTCCTGCGATGAACTGAGACACTCAGTGAGGAGTGAACCTGACCACCCCCATCATGTTTTTCTGGAAGACGACTCCACAAGAGGAGACGGGGACGGGTCCGGGACGGCCAGCTCTTCCTGGGTGGCAGAACGAGTTCAGGAAGAGTGAAGTCAGCCAATCAGGGGACTCCTGACAACATGATGCAGGGGCCATGTGCACCGGCTGGCACATGGTGCCACGAATTACATAGAGACACACGGCTGGCCTGCAGCCAGACACAGGACACTGCTGGGTCAGCTTGGGAGCACTGAGTTACACACAGATACTCAACAAAACAGCTTCTAAACTAGTTTTTTTTTCTCAAATAAGTGGAGCACACTTGCTCTTTTCCAGCAGCCACAGTTCCACACATTCACACGAGAGAACTGCCTAGTGCAACCATAACTATCCAATACTGGCCGCTGGGAAACACTACTGGAGAGAACTGGGGCATGGGTGCCTTGCTCAAGGGCACTTCACCAGGAGCTGTTAAACTAGGAGACACCATTACTCCTCATTTTCCCATTTTCCCCAGCCACACAGCAGGGGGCATGAAGGGGCGTGTTTTCAATGACGAGTCTCAACACAGTGGCGGAAGGTTGCATTGATGGCCAGACCCAACGCAGCTTAGCCTTGGTATTACGTTACGCTACACGCTCTACTCTGTGACTCACCAGGGCACCCACTGGGGTGGTTTTATGTTTTGAGGTCAAGTAGAGTTTCATGTTTTCAATTAAATAAATGATCTAATAAATAATTAATAATTCACTGTCATGCATCCATCTTGCAATAACCCAAATCAGTCTTTTAATATGGTGCTTCTGATTGTGAAACTCAGTACTTGCAAGTCCAACAGAGGCTCTATCTATGTCCAATGTTAATCAGTGGAGCATGCACACAATCACACAGTCAGATATCCTGTTAAGAAACGAATGTTTTTTCATAATATATGTATGTGCGCGCACGCACACAAGCACACAAGCACACAAGCACACAAGCACACAAGCACACACACACACAAGCACACACACACACACACACACACACACACACACACACACACACACACACACACACACACACACACACACACACACACATACATATATGATTTCTATCTCACTTTGGCAGCCATGAAGCTCCTATTTATTTCTAATGTAAGATTGAACTGTGTAAGAGCAGATCATGATCACATCCATGTGGAACAAATCACATGACTTTAAGCTTTAAAAAATGTTAATTTGAATTGTGTGGGCGTGCTTGTGTAAGCTACAACTCAATTAAAGCATGGCTAAACATTGCAAGTGTGATACAACCTGAATCAAATTGTTTAGAAGAAGTGACCCAAATGGAATGGCGTGGCGTAGCGAGACTTTATATATTTGCGTGCTGTGTGTGAGCAGTATAAGCACTTCCACAACACAGATATAAAGCAGTTTTTGTAAGGACATTTTCTCCCTGATTTCTGTTGTTTGTGTGTACTTTTATCATTTATGTTTGATGTTTAAATCTCCTACGACCATAAAAAATACTGACGTGTGTGTGTGTATTCCAGCACATGGACGTCTCCCCCAGTGTTTGAAACAGCAGGCACCAGAGCCACCTGCCAGACCAGGCCTTGGAGTTTGGACTGTCGAAGGGGAGAGGAGGGGAATCAGCAGGCTACATGCTCGTTGCTGGGAGCTGAGCCACAGCTTCCTCACCAAACCAAACAACACCACTGTCTGATAATGTCCACCAGGGAACTGCTATTGGGAATTAGCTTTGACTATAAACACATCAACAGTGCAATGCATGTGATACACTCACTAATAATAACATTGCTTGGTCCTTTAAAACGTACAAATAAATGAATAGTTAACATGTGTACAAAACAGTCTCCTTCATTACTGCATCTGTCACTTCATCTGTGATAGAAGTGTGTAATCACTCCTACACGTGCAATAATACAGACATGCGTGGCAAAAGCAGAAAAACAAGCTACACTCAGAAACACTGAGTGGCAATTTCCATGTGGAATCAAACAGCACCACTGCAACAGGTAACAGGCTATTTGATGCATAAAGACAGGTAGAGAGGGACAGGCAAAAAGCTTGAACAACACCTCAGTAAATTTGAGTCAAAACACAGAAATGCTTTTAGCTGCCATCAGTGGTTTTACGAGAATATATTTTCTCTCTCACTGGAAATGTGTGTGTGCATGTGTCAAAACAAGAGGACAGCAAGAGAGAGAGAAAAAAGGGAACAAGTCAAAGTACACATGCTTGAACGGTCACATGGCATGAGGCTACAGCTCCTTGGCAACCGAACGGTTAATATGCAAACAAGCCTAGCAGCCCTGTATGGAGGGGGAGTGGTTTCCCCTAAAGACAGAGGAGGGAGGGGGAGACGGAGGGGAGGGGACCACTGGTGAGAGGAAACGAGTGAGAGGGAGAAAAAAAAAAGTGTGTGATTGTGTGTGTGTGCACGCTCACACAGAGGCACAGGTGTCAGTCTCTGAACACTCCATTACTAGCTCATCAAAGGGCTGTATTAGTGCACCACCGCACTCATTTCTTGGCTGCACCACCCTGAGAGAGTCTCCTCTAACGCACCATTAGGGAAATGAGAGTAGAGAGCTAGCGACACACTGACATGCTGGAAATGACAAGACAGCCAGCACCCACCGGTGCTTCAGAGTCTGCAGCTAGTCATTACTCTCAAACTGTACACAGAACTATAGATCCATGGCTGGCTGGTTGCTAATGTCAGCCAGTGCTGGTTACAATGTCCACATTGTCACACACTGACCGAACACATATTTGATCCATCAGACATGCGATCTTGTAAACATAAACACAAATCAGGTCTGATTGTTATGTTTTGAATCAAAATTGGGATGCTAAGTTCTGTCACTACATTATACCTAACAATTTGATTTGTCAGTAAAAGATGGGATCATGCATTCGGTTTGAGGCCACCCAGTGGATACCCTAGAAATGAAAAAGTCTATACTTCAACCAAACGCCACTGCAGATCTAGATAAGATACGCTAAGTAATGCAATTGATCAGAAAGACTGTTGGACCCATGGCCAATTTGCTTTATACAAAAGCCGGGAAAGCCCTCACCCAACCATAATCCTAAACCCTAACTATGTGAGCATATCTTTACCATGAACGCTGGTGGAATTCATAAGAGCAAAGAGAACTCAGACTCAAGCCCTCTTTTGGCACATATCCACCCTGTGACTCTGGAGCTGGGATTAGGACTAGTAAAATATCACAGTTATTATTATCAATAACATTTTCAGCATCTTTCAAAAGGTTGCTGCCAGACCAGTAAACCATCAAAATTTTTAACTCCAGCCTATATTCTCTGCTGCTGTAAATGGCCCAATTTCCTTGAGGGGATCAATAAAGTTCATCTTATCTGAAAAGTGGAATAAAGTTCAGCACATGATACACAGTGATGTATCAGTATTTGATTCTCTCCTTGGAAATGAATTAACTTTTGTTAGAATGCAAACTCTCGAACACATTTAATGTGATGAGGAAGTCAGCTAAGTGATAGTGTTTTAATTTGTGAGTTAAAATAAGAAGCTGTCCTCTTCAACACCTCTAGCTAAGAAACAAACAAAAAATATCAACCCGTGATGCCCTTCCTTGGGAGAAAAAAAAAAAAAAAAAAAAGAAAAAAAAAACAATTTACCTGGTTAATGAAATATAGATTGTACTATGTAACTCTAGGTGAAAAAAGAAAGGAAAAAAGGGAGAAAAAAAGGAAGGAAAAGATTGGGACCCACTAATTAGATATAAAGCTGAAGGCCAGTTTGAAGTCAAACTGGGGTGTGACACATACATACACAGCAATGATTCCTGCACCAATTAAATAAAGTAACAAACATTAATGATCCTTTATTCAGACCAGAGGTACAGTAGCTGGGGCTGAACACAGTGCCCTAGAGAGAAGCTGCTGACAGACTCTATAACAGAGGATTACTGCGCTGGCCCCATTCTCCAGTCTGACCTGGTCCACTGCAACCAAGCCTCCAGCCCATGGTGTGATTATGAATACAACTGCTATGCACTTGGACTGGAATGGGATCGTCATTGTTGGGATGAAGTCCAACAAGTGACAGGCTTTTGAAAATCGCAGGTACAAACACAAAATAACATTTATTCATTTTCTTCATTAAAGCAACAATATGTAATAATTTGCTTGTTCAAATGTGCAAATAACCATATTGCACCAAGGGTTCAAAAGTGTTGTTAATCAATACTGTTACAGCGATGGTTGCTGAGATTTCAAGCGATGAAAACAGACAATCCAGCCTGGCGCCCCCAGCCCCCAGTCCAAAACACACACACACACACACACACACACACACACACATAACCAGGCAGATGCCGAGAGCGTAGGGTAACGCTAGTTTGTAGAGTCTGGTGTTAGCAGGCTAACACACGCATTTCAGGCTGCTGAATGCCCAGACTTGTTAAGCCAGTTTGGACTGGTATTATCATAGCAAACTGACTGCATCCATGCAACTAATCATCAGCTGTTACATTTGTTGTGTGTTAGCTAAATTACCCTGAGTATTTAGCAAGATACAGGTAGTGGGTTCACCTCCACTCTCAAACTGTGTGACTGTTATGACACTAAGAATAAAATGTAGGTTTACCATGTTTGTTATTGCTGTTACATGACTTGATACTTCTTTTAAAAAATTCTATCTTTACATGGTAGCCTGTTACGGTATAAAACCACAGCTTGCGACTATGATGAATGAAAAGTAACACTATTAAGCTTGTAATTGAGTCTGTATACAGCTGTGGACAGCAATAGCTGCTAGATGGTACTAATACACCATAAAATTGTAGTGTTCATTAAAGAGACAAAAGAAAGTCAAGTTTCTTAAAAACACAAGCCCTTGAAAGGATTTAAAATTAGCAGCAATTAAAGAATTACTATATTAATTTGCTGAATTATTTTTTTTCAGTCACTTCGATACATCCATGCTTTGAATTCATGTAGGCTATGACCAGTAACTGTAATATTATTGAACTCGTTAAACTAACCCATGTAAGAAGTATTGTTGTGTAATTTGTTAAGGTATGTAAGTTGTTAAACCAAACACTGGTGATGAAAACCTTTTAAGACAGTTTTCTTTGACATAAAATGCTCTTTTTGTTTGTTTGTTTGTTTTGGAGCTCTATGCTAAGGCAAATGACAGTCAACTGCATTGCTAAAGGCACCTGGTTAGTTGTTGTGGAGGAGGGTGAGAGCATTACTGACTTTCCCTCGTTGGTCCAAAAGCTCACACCGATTGTCTTGTATAATGTAATTTCTTGGCTACCATAACTAATTCAATCACCACAATATGCTTATACCAGTAACACCTCTGATTCAGAGTACTAACCTGATACACTGGGAATTTGGGTTAATGAACAAAAAAACATGTAATATTTATGTTAAACTTGTACAACCTATAGCTTTCTGTGTTAAGTGAGCTAATCAAGTCCTTTTCCTTTATTTTCTAACATGTAGTCCATAGTACAACCTAGTAATGGCTGAATTCTGTATAAACCTATTTCACCAAATATTAGCCCAATATCTATGATACTAACACTAGCATTGCTGCATCCCTGTATCAGCCTGAAATAAACAAAGAAGTAAGCAATGTTCTCGTGCGGTGAATATTTGCTTCAGCAGACAGAGTGCTGCTTGCAGACATCCACACCAACTGTGTGTTTGTGTGTGTGGGCCTCTCTGCCTGAGATATTTATAGTAAACACCCATACAGCTCCAAAGACTGGGCCAGGACAGACAGACAAGAGACATACAAAACAAAACAAAAACAAAAACACACACACACACACACACACACACACACACACACACACACACACACACACACACACACAGTTCAATGCAACAGCTTTGTCATAAATTGTACCTTTTAAGAAAGTTCATAATGTTCAGTTTTTGCTGACATTGTGGAGAATGTGTAAATTATGTTATTATTTAATTATATTATTTAATTATTTAATTATTTAATTATATAATTAGTTATATTATATTATTTAATTATATGTTTATTTCTGAGGTTGTAGTTTGCAGAGATCTTGTACTGAACTACATTATATTGAGGTGTTTGTTTTTTATTGTTGGGGTGGGGTTGTTGTCCTACAAAGGAGACAAATTATTAGAAGCACCTTTCAATAAAATGCAGTCCAGTGCAACAGCACCGAGCTCAGTGGCAAACATAGAATTGAATTAGCATTATTACTGTGACAAAAAGAAAACCCAAGCATTATAGCCATCATAAAAGTAAACTTTATGGCAAAACAGCTGTATCGGATTGTATTAGATTGTACAGATGCACCTAATAAAGTGGCCATTGAGTGTATATGACACACAATCCCTCTGTCCCTTCTCTGATTCACACACTTGGATACAAAGATTGCCACACCATGTTAATTTCTTGCAAATACAGCCATTAGCAGCTGGTACTGGATACCATTAGTGGGGCTGGCCGTGGCAGAGGTGCCTCACCACTAGAGCCCTGGTGCACCCTCCAGCAGCTCCCATCTGAGAGGCTTTAATAATGAGAGCCTATTAGCTTACCATTAGGGAGGTCAACTAATTGACTCCTTCATTTGATTAAGTCAAGCACGGGTGGCCATTTCCATTGCAAATAAAAGGTTTTATGTGTGAGAATGGATCAGTGTGAGTTACAGGTATGCTGGATGTAGTCATTTTGTCTAGGACAGGGTTGGACACCAGGGGGCGACCGTGAGAGAGACACGTTATACATACACACACACACACACACACACACACACACACACACACACACACACACATAGATATATACATATAGATATACACACATATTGTGTACACACACAGACATATAGATAGATAGATAGATAGATAGACAGATAACCATATATATTTATATATGTGTGTATATACATATATATAAATATATATATATATATATATATGTGTGTGTGTGTGTGTGTGTGTGTGTGTGTGTATACACAGACACATATTGAGTGAGAGAGAGAGAGAGAGAGAGAGAGAGAGAGAGAAGGCATGGGATGAGATGAAGGAGGTCAGCCATTAGCTTCATGAGGTGAGCAGACAGGTCCAAATTGTGTATAGCACCTGCTTAATTTCAAGTGGCTTAACATGCAGTTCTTATAATGAGTACAGTGAAAATAACAGCATGTTTTATGGTTTTCTGGGTTTGACTGACAAGACATCAGTGCAAATTAGCACTTAGTGTACCCTCTCACAGATGTGAACACATGATGTAGAGTACATGAAGCAGCCCTGGCCTTGTGTTTTTGGCGGTTCTGCAAAAAGTTAACAGTGATTGGTGGCACAAACATTAGTAATGGGTGAGTAAGAGTCCAGTTTGCTTTTATTTTTAAAATCAACTGCTGCAGAGAAAGTATTGTTCAATCTCTACTGGTACACAAATTTCTTCTTTATGAATGTACTGCCTGGTAGCATGCTTTCTGATGCAGTGTAAGTTAGTTTAGTATAATATGTCATGTATTCATTGAACTATTCTGACATTTCCAAATATTGGCCATTGATTATAAACCTCTGGAGGGCACAAGAAAATTGTCCAATTAGCAGGTGGGACCGTCTCATGATCTAGCTCTTCATTGACGATTATACAGCATTTAACAAACTCTGTGAATAGAGCATTAAAATTAATGAAAACTAAAAGCACAGTAAATTCCAGGGCTTCTCTCTGTGTGTTTCCACTTTGCAGGGCTTCTGAAGTCACTCAGATGTAAGCAAAGTCGTAGTTAACAACAACAGCCATATGGGTGCTGGCAAACCATCGACCATAATCTTGACAAAATCTAATCTGCCAACTCACCCCTAGCCCTCGACATAGCTGAGCGAGAAACAATCACTTTGTGGGAGGACTCTGCATAGACTAAATGAAAAACAAAATGACTCTCATACTGACAGAAGCCCAGAGCACCTTGTGGCCTGCCCTCTGCTGTGTGTCTTGACAGTGAGATGGTTGGGTTTGGCTTACACAGGATGCTCATTATCTCGTTGACCCCTGTAGTATATAGGTCTGACCTTGGTTTGAGGGTTGTGCAGAATACCCTCAGAGTACAGCTTCCACATGGCTCTGTGTCAATCAGGCCAAATGAAAGCAAAAAAAAAAGGCACATGGATTCTAACCCGGACATCTGCCCTTCTCACATCTTTAAGAGTCAGCTCACAGAGAGGGCAGTCAGTAAGAAAGATTTAAGGTGGTATTCTGAGGACTAGCACAGGCTGTATGTTTGCACATGCAAGCACAGGCCCAAATGAGGGCCAGACGCAGCCCATCTAAAGAGAGACACCTTTCACAATTAGTGGCTGACACCAAAATTGGGGCAGCAGTGCCATCATTTCACAAGTTGGCTGACAGGGTCATGAAAAGATATTCATACCACCTTGTTGAGTTTGACTTAAAGATGAAAAATAACTAAATCCATCATATTCCATTTTATGTGATTTGGTGGATGTTTTTGGAAACATTTTCTGACATTTGTAAGTAAAAATACAGGTCTCTTTCTGTGACAATGTTCATAATTTACTATATCTTACAATGGTCCATGCAAAAAGCATGTTTAGCAGCCACATCACATCATATCACAGTTAAGTCGCATAGCGTCCATCCTTGCATCAAAAGTGATGTAAATTTCAGCATGATAATATGATAATGAAAATTACTACAAAAACAAAGTCAGTAGTTGGCTGACTCAGAGCTTACACAGCTGCAATTACATGTCAGCCCTTTAAAGCTTACCTTACCGACCTTAAACCCTAACTGGAGTGACCTGAAATTAAATTCTAGCATGACAGTGAATGCAGTGCAGGTTGTCTCCACAGGTGATACTGAAAAGCCAGGAGGAGCCCTTTGAGTTATCTCCCTTGGAGAAATGAAATGTGTTTTCCATCATGAAAGACACAAAGTTTTCATGTACCTTATATGATAAGTCACAAACAAGCCTGAGAACGTCCTGCTTTGCTGGTTTCCAGCAGTGCTCCATCTGTGTCATGACTCATGACACAGCATTCTTTGCAGCAAAAACAATAAAGCATATCAGGTTGGATGCCGGGCGGTGCCATGAAGCTGAACTGCACAAAACGCAAGCCCGGTGATGGCGTTCATTAGCGGGAATGTTGGTGCAGACTCAAGAGCAGAGCTAAGAGGAACTCCCTAAGGATGGGAGAGCGGGCTGGCAGGGAGACAGAGAGAGAGAGAGAGTGAAGCGAGAAAGAGAGAAAGGTGGAGGGGAAATCAGCAGGGGGCTCACTGCCAGACCTTTACAACTCCTTCATTATTGAAGCAGTGCAAAGGGAGAGCAGGGCTGCTATGTGTGTGAACACACACAAGCACACAGACACACACACACACGCATCAGTGCTCACACTTGGAGTAAGAAGCCATTCAGCGTGTGAGAGAGGCAGAGTGAGTGCAGCCTTCAGGATCTGATGAAGCAAGGAGATTTTTTTTTTCTGTTCGAATTTCAACTTCGTCCAGATTGCGTGACAGGTGCCTGTGGAATGGTTCAGCACTGGAAAGGTAGGGGCCAGGCAACAAGGAAAACCATGTGTTTTTTAAGTAACTAATAACATAAAACACAAACAGACGCATAAAACATCATGGCAATGTCTGTGAGAAGCAGAGGTGCGATTGTATGATTCTGCGTGGGTTATGTGGGTCTCTGTGTGCCTGTCAATACAAAATCCACACAGTTTGTTGTGCAATGCAGAAGCAAAAAATAATCCATCAATGAAACATGAAAAGAAGCAAAGGTGGACTTCCGTATCCGGCTTGTTAAAAGTATGTCAGTAAAAGTAAGTAAAATTTGAAAAATAAGGGGGAAAATGGTTGCAGTGATTTTGAGAATGAAACTCAAAAACAATTAACATGACACCTGACTGCTGATACAGCCCCTCTCTAGACACTAACAAATATCTCACTTTGTTCTGACCTGAATTTGCACTATCCACGCTTAGACCAATCAGCATAATTCTGAAAATAATGGAGCACTGTGTGAAGCATCACTTGCCCACATTTCATCAAAATGTGTGCAACAATGTCTGAGATATTGCTCTATCGAACAGAGAGAACAAAGAAGTGGGGACAAATCCAAAGGCTTGCAATGTGGAAGGCTGGGCAATATGCACCAAATAAAATATCACAATACCTCTGACAAATACTTGATATCAATTTTAATATTGATACTGTGGGGATGACTGTGTCCAAATGTGCTTTCATAATATAATTATGCATTACTCACAGTCATCATATTCACATTAGTAATGTGAATATGACAACCAATCAGACAGTCAGATAATTGCATCCCTTTACTCTGATGCAGCCTTAAAATTGGGATAAGACAAGACTTATGCCATATCATAATATTACCATGTAATCTCTTATCAAGATATAGATACTACTAGTAATGTAATATATGTAATTACTATCCATTGAGGGTGCACTGAGGATAATATAGGTCATTGCCATGAGAAAGTAATTGAGCTTTTTAAGAATTATTTCCCCTGCATTGGAGAACCGGGGACAAAATGCTGTACCAGCAGAAGGTGGAACTCGATGTTTCTGGTACTGGTGCTGTGTGGTGATGAGAAATGGTATCATTAATAATGAATCTGCAGGTCCCCAGCTACATTCACTTGGCCAAGCCTGGAGGAAACCTGCACTTCAGCAGGAATGTCAAGATGGGCTCTACACTCAAATGACTGCAGCATGACACGCACGGCATTTCACGCAGCACATTCAGCCACCGCAGCTCAAGGTTGAGAGCTCAATAATGACCGCTTTGTGCTGCGTTGTCAAGTAAATACCAAAGAATAATACCAGACAGAAGTGAATGGAATGGTAATTAAAGCAGTGAAACATGCCCTCACAGATCTTCTGGTGAATTTTGTCAGTGGTGGCCTTGTTGTATTGTACCACCAAAAAATGATTCTGAGGTATCGCTATATTTTCTGTACTATTTAGTATTACCTTTTTACATGATGGGAAGATAGCAGCATGAGTCACACTGCACAGCAAGGAACAATCTATCAAGGATGTACAAGTTTCAACAGTGAACTTTATCCCCAGTGCAAAACCCAAGTGGATCACTCTTCTCTAAAGTGACTGAATGTTGTGAAATAAAACCATACACTCTGTAAACAAATTCTTGACTAATGATTTCAACATCCATGGAAACTAGTAAATGACTTCCCCAAAACACCTGAGAAAACCTGTTTGCTGAAGTTACAAATCAGTTACTAGAGAACCAAGTGTCGCCTCTGTAGACATTTTCAAAGTCAAACTGTGTGCGGGGCATGAGAAAACACTGTATTAACTGTAAACACAAGGGCAAAATCATTACCCCGTTCACTCACTGTCCAATATCTCAACTCCATGTTATGCTTAAACTTTGTTGCTGCCCAATGCACCAGCCGGCGTAGTGGGGATAACTAACTAACTAATGTTATGCTTAAGATGTTTAATTCACAGAATAGGAGTACTCTCATAGTCTCTTCTTAAGACTGCCTCTTTGTGTGAAAAAGAAACCACTGTGTCAACTTTAAACACAAGGACAAAAACCATTACCCCTTCACACCCCTTCCTAATTCTCCACTCTGTCCTACACAGGGGTTAATTAACAAGAGGTTTCCATGCAGTCTTCAAATCAAATTTTTTTGTTTTTTTGCCGAGACAGGATAGCTGTCTAGGCTTTCAGCTTTCCCCTATCCGCCGGTCAAAGGTTAACCCGAGTTCAAGAGGGTCACATCCAGAAAGCCTCACATTCCAGTCACACACACACACACACACACACACACACACACACACACACACACACACACAAAAAACTCTCCACATTTGACCGCTGAGCAAACGTGACCCTGACAACAACCCCCCCCAAAAAATCTAAGCCATTTAATCCCCTGAGAAGGAGGCAACAGAGAGAAGGAGTGAGAGGAGAGAAAGAGAGAAAGAAAGAAAAGTGGAATAAAGACTGAATACTTTATATTCAGACCTACTGTGCAGTTTGGGCTGGCAGCGGTCCCACATGCTCCCAACAGACTCAATCCAAGTACAACTCCCTCCTCCCTCCACTCTGCTCTCCAACCTCCTCCTCCTCCTGTGAGCCCTCCCCTTCCGCCCACAGTGGAGACTGCCTGACTTCCTGTTTACCTCTGACCCCTAGTTATCCCCCGCCCCCGCCCTGGTCTGGCAAGCCTCCAACAGACAGGCAGATGAGGCCGGATGCAAACAGGGAGAGCACTTGACTGAGAGAGAGAGCGAGAGCGAGAGAGCGAGCGAGAGAGAGAGGAGCAGAGTGTGTCGAGAGGTTGGGTAGGTGAGAGGGAGAGAGACAGAGAGAGAGAGAGAGAGAGAGAGAGAGAGAGAGAGAAAGAGAGAGAGAGAGAGAGAATGTTTTGAGTAAGACAGCCTATCACCATGCAGCCACAGAGGGGGCAGGTTGTGCAGCAGTGCGTTGCAGTTGCGTGTGTGTTTGGGGGGAAGTGCCCCCCCCCACTCCTCCACCCACACCCACACACACACACACACACACACACACACACACACAAACACCCTCCCAACCAAGGAGTGACATGGTGTCAGGTTTCAAGGCTGGCTGTGGCGTTGCCTGCCTGGCTTGGCTGGCTGGTTGGCTGGGAGTTATATAAACCTCACCAAGGAAGGTCAGGAAGCAACAAAGCTAGCAATTCAAGGTGGGGAGTCGGGTCGGTGTGGGGGAATGGAGGGTGGGAGGAAGCACAGACAACACCACCGTGCCGCCACACACCCACACACATCCACACCCACACAAACCCAGACACACACATACACTCATTTGGCGGCTGCATGGCTGAGAGGCCAAAGGGAGGGTACAGAGGAGAGTGTGGCGATACCCAGTGAGAGAGTAAACCTAAAGCAGTGATGCAGACAGGCAGGGAGGAGGCACCTGCTCTGTATCACTGCCAGGGGCCTGTTAGCAGCCACAGCAGGCCAGGCCATCAGCATCCATCAATTCTCTCCCCTTTTTTCCACTAAAGGCAACTGTTTATGTCCTTATAGTAAAAGCTTCAGTTCTGACACTGGACACTAAAAACAGCAGAGTGCATTGGCTGGGAACAAATTATGCTCAAAATGCAGAGCCAATCACTGGAACTGTGATAGTGCCATCCCAACGGAGACAAGGGGTGAAAATTTATTATTATCTACCAGAACAGACTAAATTGCAGTGAAGCTGATATGGCACCCCATGGGAAACACCTGACCCCACAAGAGATTAAGAGAGGCTACACGGCAGCTGAGAAAAACTGACGACAACATTTATATTAAGTATTGTCGGTGGTTTGTTTCTGTTTCTTATCCATTAATGTGGAACAACAACATAGCTCCCAAAAGTGTGCCTCCAAATGTGGCTCCCAAAAGCCACATTTGCAAACGTCAAACTAATGGTGTATCACCAACCAGGAGACATAAACAAATGTTTGGGAAAGTTAAAAAAATGACAAGAGGCTTAATAGAAGTTATGGTATACAAGAGGCCTCAGGTTGCTGTTGGCAAGATGTTTTTAGGTGTGATCACCAATAGGCCTACTAAGAATGCACTGTTATGGTTTGAGGGTGATACCTATATCAGATATCTTATCACCCACAATGGCTGGATACCAAATACGCATTTTTGCATGAATCATAATGCAAAAGTTTATGCTATTCAGCTCTCAGTTGATTAATGAATACACTTACATTCTGTCCAGTCCCAATTCAACAGTCATCTAAGATTTGAGTAAAAATCATGCATCCTTAGGAACTAATGGTGAAACTAAAATCAGGTTGGCCAAGGAGGGTGCTTTTAGCACGCCATGAAGGGGTGTTTTTCCACATGCTGCTGTTGCCCCACAAATCTTCAAAACCAGTTCCCTGTTGCCTGTGGGGCTCAGTTTAATTTGTGCCCATATATAGGTCTATTAAATCCAAATCAAGACACATGCAACACTGCAATCAAGTACACAAAAAAGACAGTTATGTCTCACTGGAAATTTGTGAGAGGTGGGTGTCCAAAACTAAACGCCCAATGCAGTCAAGACATTTTGTGTTTCTAAAAATCTAAATTCTTTAGACAACAATAAAATAGCCACATTTGCCAACGTGTGAAGAATGGAGTACTTCTGACAACTGTGCTAAGTAAAACTTTTCCATTTAATCCTGAGGCATAAGCTATCTATTTATTCACTGCAAACAACTGAGAAAAGCACTTGACACAAACTAGACTGTCTATTTGACTAAAGTTAGGCAAAGATATGTGGAAGCAGTTTAAAATCAGTAGTGAAAAAGTGTGTTTCAAGTCCTGGGCACACTTCTCAGGAATTGAGAGGTGGCTCATTGTCATTTACATGCATAAAAGAAACCAGAGTTGAGTAACCAGTAACTAGGAATAATTGGGATTCCCCCAACCCCACTGTACCCTGAACTGTGACTGCTGCTGACAGCATTGCTGCTGCCTGTGGAGCCTCCAGAATGCATCAGACAGCAAGCCTCTTGGGGTGGGGACCTCCAAACGTTGCCCGTCCACTGCACAGTGTCAGACAGCTCCATGAGTGGTAGCAATAGTTTTTTTTTTTTTTTTTTTTTTTTTTGTTTTGTTTGTTTGTTTATTTGTTTTAACACTGTGGTTAGAATAATAAGTAGGGCAGGATGACATATTCATATTATACCAGTATGATAGGATTCTAGATATTGTCTGGGATTTCGGACATTGCAGTATCATGATATGGGATATACATGGTCTTTTCCTAGTTTTAAAAGCTGCATTACACTAGAGGGATTTTTTTTAACTTATTAGAATTTTCTAGCTATTTGCCTCGCCTGCTTGGTCCTCATATCCACATTACTATTTGCCAAAAATCTCTTGTGTATGAATATCTCATGAAAGCACCAACATTCATTCCTACAATACAAACACCATGATATTCTCCAATATCCACAGAGCCTGGTTTCTCATTTACATGCCTGTTTAGAAATAAGCTAAGTGTCAAGTGAATAACCTGATTACTAAAGTGAAGACTAACTGTCTTCTCAAACTGGATGAATGGCAAGCTTATTGACCACATATGCTCTTTTTTAGCACCAACCTGCCTCAAACTATTGCAGTTAAGCTGTCACACCCTCTACTGTTGTCCACTGTGCAGCTCCACTAAAGTGGGTGTAGGGAAAAGAGGGTGGTTTACTCTTAGACACCTCAGTGGTTCTTGTAGGAGGGACAAATCACTTTTTCCATCCGTCACAACTGAGCTTCTCTGTCCTCTAGGGAATTGCCACTGCATGTCACCCGCTCAGAAGCGTTTTGACAAAATACAAAAAGCTAAACGCTAGTGCCCGTCCAATAAATCAGTCAGCTGATACTCTTGGTCGATAATGGCTACAACAGATATATCTGTACAACAATGGCACAGACATATATGTTGACTGATATACACTAATATGAAAAATGTTCTCTGTGCCACTCATGGATGTATAAAGAGAACGATGCCATTGTGCCAAACCACAGCAGCTACAACAACGTAACAGGCAACGTGCTGTCTGCCCCTCCCACCTCCAAAGAAAAAGACTCCAGTGAGGCACACTGAGGGGCACACTAAGATAAGCTAGCTTGTTGCAATATGGCTAGTAATGCCATTACCATACCAGAGATAGAAGATCCTTCATAACCAACAGGTCTGGCATTTGGAGCCACTTTGGTTTCCCTGTGAATTATGAGGGCGATGGCAAGAGAGTGGTGAATAAAAAAACAACGGTATGTCGCATCTGCTAAACCCACCACACCAGTGGGCATACTTCAAATATAACAACTCATTTACGTCGACATCACCCCAGTGTGTCAACAGGTGGAACTACATGAAAACAAGGAGCAACACGCACAACGATCACTGCAGCATTTCTGCAGGCACAGCCTAAAGAAATCAGCACTTTGAGCCCCAGAACAGTTCCTTCATCAACCCATTTCGGTCAAACCATAATTCCTGCTTTGTACAAAAAAAAAAAAACAAAAATGAAAAATAGAGAATTAATTGTCTGAAGCAGCCGCTGTTGTTCAGACCACAGATGGCTGGACATGAAGGACACCACAAAGCCAATGGGAATGCAAAGTCATTGTCATAGTCATCATCATCTTCATCAAATATATCAAACTTATGATTGTAATTTTAATAAGTAGCTGTTAGCATTATTGTTTAATATGCTTCTAAGAAGACATCACAGAAGATAGGTAAGGTATAGTGCCATCATTGTTGAAACTAAAAAAAAGATCATACTTAATTCAATTTTTTTTTAATAATCAAGGAAATTTTCCCAATATTTATATTCTTTTGCTGTATCAAAAACATACCAAACCGTGACGTTCTTTATTTTCTCAATGTTCAATTTTTGAATTGGTTGACAATGTGTAATAAATGTGAATATTATTATTTACTTAAGAAAGCAGCCTTCTCAGTACCTGTGCATCGTCATAGCAATGCAAAATGGGTGAGAAAAGGTCTATTTTCATTCCAGCTCAAATATATAACTGGTGAATTTTCCCCCTCTAAAATCAGTATGGGACTCAAAAATCCCATATCAGTTGGGCATTTCTAGAAACAACAGAATATTTGCATAGACAGTAAGTTCCATCCAAACATTTTTTTTTACTCAAAACAATATTCCCCCAACCTACTCCCACCCACAAACAGTATGCTTCACCTTAACAAAGCCTCTCATTGTAGAGCAGTCAGTTTGTCTAGAAATGTGAACAGTACTTTCTAAGTCACAACCAAGAGGGGTCTCATTATGAATACAACTTGCCAGAGCTCGGCTGAAAATGACTATCATTAGTCAAGACTTCAGTAGGACAGTGAGAGAGAAAGCATTCTCTATGAATAAGCTGCAAAAGAGGATATTTCTCTGAGAATTCAAAAACCCTTACTATTGTTCAGAGGGAAAAAGTTCAGTGATACACTGTGACAGTGGCCACCAGCAGTCTCAACAACATCCAGTTTTTAGAATCAAACAAAGACAAAAACAAAAAAAAACAAACAAACAAAACTTAAATCCATCATGCAAATCCACTTAAAAAAAAAAAAAAGGGAGAATATGGTATGTTCAGTGATTATCATTTTTGTTAGCCAAAGATGTAAACTAGGTTCTAAACAAAAAAGAATAATGATAATTTAATTTTGTTTTATTTTATTTCCTTTTTGGAAGAAAAAGGTGTCATGTTTTGATTTTTATGATCATAATATCTACTAAAAGAACTGTGGTTATCATTTTAGCCATAACTGTGTAGACCCATCTTATTTTCGAAGTACGCTTGATGTACAAGCAATTTGTCCTGGTGATTCTGATGCAACAAAATAACCATAACTTCTACTAATATAAGTAAATATGTGTGTTACTGGGACAAAAGGGCCTCACATTCAGAGGCTGCAGAGATCTCAAGATATGAGATCCTGATACAAAGATCTCAGTCTTGAATTCCTGACCAGTCACAGTGACAAAGAGCTGCTTGACTCACGTGGCAACACATAAACACAGGAAATGACATCCAGCCCACTAAGGTCTCACTCTAGTGATCGATGTATTGAGCTCTAACTGCCTCCTCAAAGAAACACCCCTGGCAGTCCAAAAAAATGTGGGCAAATTTATTCACAGGGCTGGACTCAGACCAGAGCTCTACACCCATTGCAGTGCATCTGAATTCAGATCCTTTGCACCAGGGCCTGAAAGATTATTTTACTTTATTTAACCTCTGGACATAATAAGCAGGCAGTGCAAATCAATCTTGAACCCCAAGTGCTCACTGCAGCTGCATCTGACCATTACAACCATCGGAAATCCTAATTAGCCACATTCGCTGCGGGGGAGTGAAGAGTGGGCAGCTATCCCCCTGATGCCTTGCCTGTTCAGCAAACACACTATGAGCAGGCTCTTCACACATCAGTGCACATGAATAGCACAGTCAGCCTGTAAGCATCAACATGGGGCTGGATGTTGACACAGACAGGGAGAGGCCGGTCCGTATGGCTGTGGCTCATGGACCCGTTTCAATCAAGAACCTTTGCAGATGGGCAAATGGCCTGTGTTGACCAGCATTTTTGTTATTGCCCACTGGCTATTAAGAGGTAGTTAAAGCAGAACTGAACAGACAGGATGCACTACTACTGTGACAACCTGTGAGTCATCATCATCACCAGTAGAGCATTTACTAATACACAGGTTTTGATAATTATTTCTGGTTCTGTTAAACTAGGGTGTGCCAAATGCTGATATCAACATACATAGGAAAGGGTTAAAAGTTAAATGTTTTAGTTATGAATGGTGGCGATACGTAGTATGATGTGTCACTAGTAGGCCATGAAACAGAAGCACTCTTAACAAAGATCAGTCATTTACAACAAATCTGTAGTAAGGATGACATGATTGTGTTACTTTTTAACAAAATACTGATGTTAACCATAACACACATGCTGTTAATAGCATAACACTGGCTTGAAAATGAACTAAAATCCAAAACTGGACACATGCGCATATTAAAGTGTTAAAAATGATATGCCCATTTTTCAGAGCACATGCCATGGTCATGTTCCTGCTGTTGCTGTTGGTCCTGCCTACGTCACTCCCAGGCCAGGGAGGTCTGTAGATGCTGCTACATTACTTGCCAACTGAGCTCCAGGAACTGCCTCAAGCCTGTCACAGCCAGCTCTCCCCGCCCCCCCCCACCCCACCCCCCTCTATCTCTCTCTTTCCCTACTGCTATCTCTTTCCTAAGCTCTCCTTCTTTTTTCCATGAGCTACTGCTCTCACTCCCTGTCTACCAACCCCCTCCCTCCTCTTGAGTGCTAACCACTCGTCTTCGCTGAGCTTTCTCTTTCTCTCCTCCTCCCCCTGCTTCCCCCGACACACATACACAGACACACACACACACACACACACACTTATACACAAACACACAGAAAGCAAAACCACGGCGGCAACCACAACAGCATGCAACCTCCCCCCATTCTCCAGCCATGCAGTATACAAGTGCCTCTGGCTTGCCCTGACCCACATCTTGATATAGCCCTTAGTACGCTTACAGCTAAGTCCTGAAGACACTCCTGCCAGTCTTAGCCTAATCAGGGCCAACCTGCTGTCAGTGCACTGGGTGGATAGGCAGGCCAGGCAGGACAGATCATTATCATTTTCAGAAGGACGCTAAGCACCAACTCTCCACCTTTCCCCACTCCACCACTGATTGCTGGTTTCCAAATAAGCGCATGTTCTATCTGGGCTAGTTAGTTAAATATTACACGGGTGGCTGGTGTCTTCGCCATGATATACTGGGAAGAGCAAGTCAACACTCTTAGTGTCAACACAGCAGTGATCGATTCATTCTGACACAAATGTACTCATAACATGTAATTTCTATAATTAGTCTCAACAACTAATAATCATCCTTTGCTCTCACTGAAGAGACTGTACTGTGTGAATATGGATAAAAGAGTATATATCAAATATATGAAAGAAAAAATATTCATGGTAGAATGTCAGTACCATCTTGGCGAAAATATTTTGCCTTATGTGTGCCTTACAGCAAATGTTTTTCCTCTCTCAGATACCTTGTGTTAAATATAATGGAGTAAAAAATGCTGGGTACAGATGGATACTGATGATGGAAGGTATAGCAGAGAATGGTCACCAAATGCCTCCTTATAAATTTCAGAAGAACTGTGAAAAACAGGTTGAATGAATGCCAACTCATTTCAACAGCCTCAGTGAAATGAATATTTCATTAAACACATACACAGACACACTTTATTTTAAAGTGTGCAATGGGATCACCTTCTCTTCCTTGTATTCCACAGGTGTTGATTTCCTGTCTCCTTCTCCTTTCTCCTGGCCGCCACTGGCCCAGGAGCAGTTGGATTCATCCTGCTGGCTGAGAGCAGCCTCCAGCTGGGGCAGCAGATCAGGCAAAAGGTCAGGAGCCTCCAGGCCCTCCAAATCCCCACCTTCAGCCTCTGACGGCAGGAGACTCTCCCCTAGTGCTTGGTATCCATTAGTGTTGGTGGCTGAAACTCCAGAGGCCCCGCAGCTCTGGGGCTGCTCAGAGGGCAGTTGGCTATTCATGCTTGGGTAGCAGCTCATAGCTTGACCAAACATCTCAGATGAGCTGAAGTTCCCCTGCGTTTGTCCAGAACAGCTCAGGGCCCGGAAAGGGCACTCCTCTCCCTGGCTCACAGGGGTCTGAGGCTGCTGCTGGTCCATCATCACTGTGGATGGAAACTGACATGCTGCCCCTGAGATATCAGGCACTGCAGAAGTGAGGGGTGCAGTGGTGGTGGGCCTTGACACCGAGGCTGAGGACAAGGATTGTTGACTGAGACTGGGTATATCCTGCTCTCCAGGGTAGGCAGGGTACTGAGAGGGCTGGTAAGCGGTGGCAGAGCTGACCGAGCATGAGGAGAGAGAGTGAACCATGGATGACAACGGCATGGGGAAGGACATGCTAGGGTCTTCTGGTCTTGATCCAGGGAAGGCTTGACCTCCCCTGGTCAGCTGGTAGCCACTCTGCTGCTGCTGTAAACAAGTCCCACCCATAGAGGCATTTTGGTTCTCCAAGTAAGACTTACTTGGCAGAGCTCTTGAATGGAACCTTGGTCCTGCTATAGTGAGCTGGTGCTGAACCTGCTGCTGAGTATGGTGAACTTGCTCTTGGCTCTGAGAATGGCTTCCCTGGTGAAAGGAGAAATTGTGATGCTGCTGTTGCTGCAGGGGCAGAGTTTGATGGTTCATTTGTTGATGCTGATGCTGATTTAACAGCTGTTGGTGATGACTTTGTTGTTGCTGCTGCAGCTGCTGCTGCTGCATTCTTTGCTGCTGTTGTTGATGACAGGGGTGGTGGTGCTGCTGTTGTTGTGTTTGTTGCTGTCTGAGATGAAGCTGCTGGTTGTGCAGTTGCTGCTGCTGATGACGCGGCTGTTGTTGCTGCTGAGACAAGGGGTGGTAAATATTCCCATTCTGGTCTTGGTTGCCCCACATTGGACTGCTACTGTTACAGAACAGCCCATTGGTCTGAGGTACTTGGCTCATGGAGGCACTGTGGTACTGGCCATGTTGCTGTGCCATCATGCCACCACCCCCACCACCAGGACCCCCAGGGCTGGGAAAGGTCTGCCCCATAGGATCTTGTGCCTTAATTGCAGAGTAGTGGTCCATTTGCTGGCTATAAGGGGGCATGGTCTGTTGAGAGGATGTGGAAGAAGCGGGAGGCATTATGCTTTGGTGCTTCCCTGGGCCAAGGGGCTCCACTTGCAGTGGCTCAAATTCAGCACTGAGATTCAGCTCATCCACAAGTGATGGCCCTGGGGGGAAGCCATCCTCATCCAGCCCCTCCAGCCCTCCAACAAACAGGTTAGGGTCATCAAAGAAGTCCATGGCAGAGCCTGGAGGGCAAATGCAACCTTTGGAAGTCCAGTGGATCCAATGCAGAGGTGCAGACGAGAGTCACAGTCTGCAAAGCTACAGTATGTCCATTGTACCAAGGCCCTGTCCTGAAACAGACAGAAAGAGAAAACTGATTAAACATAAAGTTACTACAGCAAGATAAAGTGTGTGTTTTACTAGTTGACTTCAAGATTGGGTCACAGTTTAAAAACAGACAACAATACTATTATAAGGATGACGGTGTGCGCTTTCACCCAATTAATTATCTTCATTTTAGATAGGGTGATTGACAGCAGGCATTCTTTTCCCCCCTCACCAAAACCTCTTTGTTATAGTTTGTCATCCATTCCCTCATTCATGCCATGTCACTGCTGGTAAGCTAATTGATTTGCTCTCTTCAGCAAGTCTAGCCAGAGTCAGAGGATTCCAAATAACCAGGTAATGAGGAGGTCAGAAGGGTCTGGGAGAATTGTGGTATTGACAGTTATCCATCAGCAGTGCCTTTCATGTGTGTAGTAAAGCAGCTGATGAAAACCAACTGCCAGCCAGCAGGTGCCTCATCCTGCCACCTCCCACCTAATGCCGCCCAGCTCAATGAAGCTGCCTGCTGCTGCAGAATGTGTGGGAGGTGCAGCAGCTGATAGCATTTCGACAGCTAGGGGCAGAGGCAGATGAGGCGCTGTGGGTGTGTGTGTGTGTGTGTGTATGTGTGTGTGTGTGAGAAAGAGAGAGACAGAGTGTGTGTGTGTGTGTGTGTGTGTGTGTCTGTGTGTGTGTGTGTGTGTGTGTGTGTGTGTGTTCTGAAACCACAGACCAGCAAAAGATGATGGAACCTCACTCAGGTTGATCATTATATGCTGACTTATCATACACACAGACACAGAGGCACAAGCACGCACAGACACATTTCTCCAGCGGGTGTAATAATTGGTAAAGTCTGTATAATGGAAATATGATCAGTGCTGCATTTATTTAAGTGTTTGCTCACACTTTTTTCTGTCCAACAATATGCCAAACTTGACTGCTGAATGTGGGGTTTTCGGTCTGATGCAAAACAAACAAAGGAATACTGAAGTACATACTGGAATGATGGGCACAATCAGTGCACACTAAGTCCAAGCTCAAAATATGACAACAGGAAAGAAAAGTTATAAGGCCTGATGGCAAATCCTATATGAGAGGCTAAACTTGGCACTGGAATCAAAAATATTCCTGCAGAAACAACTTTAATGCAATTCTGTAATCTGAAAGAGGATTCTAAAAACATGTAGGCAGAACCAGGTACTCAAAACTTGACAAAGACACAGCCAACCAAAGCCAGGTCACTAAAAATAGTCTTCACCCATTGTCCATAGTCTTAGCCGGGTGGGAAGGTAAATTGGCCAAACTGGCCTGAAGAAACTAATATATAAGTTATCTGTATCACTATGCAGCAGAAGACAGTTTAACTGCACTTCCAACTTCTGGTGCCACACCTGCATGAGCAACAGGTTGCATGTCTCGCAATGCTCACCTCATGAGCAGCATAATCAACAACCTCAAAGGTAAACAACTGGGAATGCTCAGCCAATGTGTGGATGGTCAACAAGCTCTATGGCCAAGAAAAGTTGGCCATAGCTGAGTGTTTTGCGATCATTAGCTATAAACAGCCAAACAGATTTTCACGTTTCCTTGTTTTCCAACCAAAGTAATGTTATTTGAAAAACAACAGTTCATGTATGAGGGCAGAGACATGAAAAAATCCCATTCTGCATAATTGTGACCAGTGTTCTCCAATGGTACCACTCACAAATAAGGAGAATGGTTGATTCTTCTTGAATCTAATTTTATCTTATGTGTCAATTAGAGGTTTAATAAATGCTGCCAAAATTCAAAGACCCACATAAAATAACAGATACACCATAACATCACCACACCAAGACTAATTGTAATTTATGAAACCCTTGGTTCAGTTGTCTTCTCACTTCTTTGTCTTCTCACTTCTTTGCCAGAAAAAGTCTAATACAGTTGCTCACAATTTGCAGTCTCCTCAGTACAAGGCCGCTGTAAATTAGACTGTTTGTCTTAGCTCTTTCTTTTGCACTGTAATATTTTATAGAGGAATTTTAGCTTGCTCTGCCAGTGAGCAGCCAATGAGTCGATAACATAAGCTTAAACTAGGTGGGCAATATAATTGACAATTAACTTAGACTACATTTTATCTGCTTCACTATATTCTGTTTATAGAGGACTAGAGAAAAAGAGAAAAAGCCCATCTTAACAATACTGCAGCTAACAGTAAAAACATGTCAAGAGCACCTAGATGGGGTGTCACCGTCACACCACATAAAAGTGGCTCTCAATCAAAAATGCTGTGGTTTAATCACTTGCCTACCGTTCCTGATAAAGCGCAGACAACCAAGCAGAGAGTGTATCCTAATGTATTAAACACTCTCTCACTCTCCTTCAGAATCCAGAAAATCTATTATGAACAATCAACAGGTCTCACAATAATGTGCGCAGACAGGCATGAAGCCATTCCTGTTTTAGTTTGGGTTGTTCTTGCTACTACAAGCACTCATCAACTTTTTGTTTACTCTCCCGTGTACTGGGCAATCATGTAGCTGTTCTGACATGTGGACCTAAAGAGCTCACCTAGATTCCTTGGACAACATTTTAATAACATCAGCTGCGCCATCAAAGTTTAGACTTTACAACAAAACAATTTGTTTTTCCATAAAATACATTCATAGACAACATAATGTTGTCAAAGCCAAAACCCTAAGTATATGCTTGTGTTTCAGTCCAAGATCAAAATAAAGCTCTTTTTAATTCAAATGGTAGATTGAATAAACGGGCTACAGGACTATGGGAGGAAATGCACTATTACGGAGAAGGAAGCACTGCATGGCTCTAGCAGCTCATACAACAGATGCTCTTTAGTGGGGTTGGTGAAAGTACAAGTGACAAAATCCTGGAAGTCTTGCTTGATATCAGTCTTTAGGTAGTGTGTACAACCAAGGAAAGAAACTAACTCTTAGTCGACTCTGAGTCAACTTAGAGTTGATACACATTAGTATGTTTAGCTGCCTTGCTCAAAGAACAAATTAATGGTTCACTCAAAGACGAGTGCCTTGATTTTTTTCCCCCATGTTTGTCTGCACTACTTACACATAAATATCAAGCAAGACTTCTAGGATTCTGTTGCTTGCACTATTAAGTAATTCATACAATCAAATTATTTAATTTGTGCACTCCAGTTAATTCAACTGCACAAGTCACTAATTTGAGGTTACGAAATATTAAAATATTCTCCTAGGGGTTCAGGGGGCTCTGTATTTCCCTGTTGTAAAGAACAGAAAAAACAGGACATTAGTGTCATTACTTCCTAACAAAACAAAGACAACACAACCAATTAGGTGGTCATGATGCTGCTTTCATGCACTTCTCAGAGGCTCCTACTTCTTAGATTTAAAGTGCTGCATACAACTTGTCCCATATCCAAGTTATTTTGAGTGGAAATAAAATGGACCCCGTCACAAAGGTTGTTTTTGGATTACTGTATGAATTTACAAATCATGTACCACATTGTCACTCTGTGCATTCTGGACCTTAAAGGCCATGGCACACCAATCCAACAAACCCCACCTCAAAAAAAAAAAAAAAAAAAAAAAATCTTTGTTGTGCCATGGCTGTCTGTCCTTCCTCCTTGTTTGGAGAAGTTTTATCAGATTCTATATTATCAATCCTTGTTTGTCCATGTTTGGTGAAGTCTGACAGTTTGCCATGATTTCAAACTGAGAATAACCCCCACAGTATCCATGTCCAAAACAAAACACCATGCAGCTGTCTAGAAATCAGCTGCCAGAAAAGTCACAGACAGACACACAGACAGTTTCTCAATAAAAAAGTGACCTGATTAATCAAACTGGTCAAGCCTATCGCTACTTAAATCTCCAAAGTGACTATCAAATGAGAGACAGTCCTTATAATTAGCATCTTGACATCTCTCTATATTACACCTGACCAATACATCAATATTGTAACTTGAACTAGATATCATCTGGGATTTTTAATGTGGTGATGTGGCATACATGTAGCTTTTCTGCAGTTTTCTGAACTGATTAGAGGCAAAAAACTGATCCGCTAGAACTGTACACCTGCTTGGTTACCATATCCACATTACAAACTGCTGTTTTTCAGAAATATCTTCTGTGAAAATATCTTATGAAAGCACAAAAAGTCCATACTGTATCATCAAAATATTGATAAAGATATTCTGTCAAATACTGTGATATCTGTATTGCCATTATTGCCGACTTCTACTGGAAGTCTTTCTAAAAGCTTACGGTACTGCTCTGAAGCAAACCGAGAGCACAATAAAACCAGATCTGTTGTCCAGCTCATGCCAGAGATAATAAGCTCCCTCCTATTGCCTTTTAAATAACCATGACAAGTTAGGTGGAACAACCTGACTGCTCAGGCCAACAGCTTAAAACTACTGACACCTTCAAAACACTTTGAAGCTACACAACACCATAATATAAGTTTTGTGTGTATTGCGGATAGTTATATGGTAATTCTCAGTGTATGTTTTGGTTTAAAGCTAAGTGCGTGTCATATATATATATGTTTGTTTTGTTTTGTTTTTTGTTTGTTTTTTCTAAACATTACAATGTCAGCTATGTACAAGAATTTAGTTGCTGGACAGCTGTGCCCTTTCATGCCCTTTAAGGTCACAAAATTGCATTTGTATTGACATTTCAGATAATACAGATAACTATCATATCCTACACTTGACCATAGGTATATCTTTTACTCGTGGCATTTAAATTTTCTTAAATAATGCAAGGTCAAAAGCTCTTAATTAATATTTACCGTCTGGAAGTTGAGGTAAGAGGTACTTCCAACTAGTTTGCATGTCTACCGTCTCTCCCAGATGACTTGAACGCAGCATATCCCTGGGTATGCTAACGCTAACCTCTGCCCCCCTCCAGCTACCACATAGTCACAAACCAACCCACCGACGTCGACTTCAGTTTTCCTTAACGTGTCACGATATCAAGCACAAACCACTCCAACATAACTCATTCATAGTATCAACAAAAGCTGGGTGTAAGCTGCCCAACTGGACACTGGACCCGGGACAGATGCCTCAGAAATGGCTACTTTTTTAATTCCTGCGTACCTCATCTCAAACGGGGTCAAGTCAACAAGTAGTAGCTCAAATACCATCGGAAGTTGATGGATGTGGTCTTCAAATTAAGCGCATGGTTGGTCACGTTTGTAATAAATAAATAAATAAATAAATAGACAGATAAAAACTGGTGTGACTTAAAAAACAATTTACTACAGATTAACCCTCTCTTCACTGTCATATTTATACTGTTATTTATTTATTTATTTTGGGGGGGGGGGGGGGGGGGGGGGGGTTACCACGCGTTCGTCTATTGCACGTTTATTTTCAAGGTTTTGACTGGACGTCTTTTTTTTTTTTTTATTCTGGCAGTACTTGTCACCGGTCTCTCACCTCAAGTCAGCAGCATCCTCTTCATCTCCACAGCAATGGCTTCTGATCCTACTACCAGTAACCCTCGCGTTGCTTGTGCCAGCAAGGCGGCAATGTGTTGCGCTCCCTTGAGCAAAAAAATACCAGCCAAGTGGAAACAATACTCAGCAATACAATACACGTGGTTCATTTGTCTCCAGTTTAGCCCCGCATTGTGGGGACTAGTCAATCACACGTGTTCCATTCCAAACCACCACTTTCGGAGCCACACAAGATTCAAAAAAACTGTCGTGACGCTTCCTTGCCTCCTCTCTGAGGAAGAGGAGGAGGAGGAGGGAGAGAGGGAGGGCGGAGGTCGGAGGTGTATGGAGGAGTCCTCAGTCATTCATGATAAACCTAGTTATTTTTCCCCACCGAGTTTCGTTCATAAGAGTTATATAAATCATGTTATAATCACCACCCCCGTCCAATTCAAGTCTATGGAGGCGATGCTGAGTGAGCCCGGCTAGTCGCTGTCAGTTCAGGACCACCATAACGAGCTACCGCGGTGTAACCTACTACTTTTTGACCCACACACACGCTCACTGAACCGGCAAAACTGCGCCAAACTACGCCGATAAACGCGTCTCCTCGTCAGCCTCACATTGCGAGGTGGCTGAATTCAGACAAGTTTAATCCAGACAGCAGTCTTGTGTCTATCGGGAAGCTTCACACTGAGCGAGGCGGTGTGTCATCAGACAGCTGAGCCGAGTCTCAGTAACTGACTGTCAGTTATTTGACAGCTGCTGCCCTGAATGAAACGGAATCCGTCGAGTCCAAAACACCCCCCGAAAGAAATCCCCGAAAGAAGTGTTGTTTCTTACCTGAAATGAACCCCGAATTGCGGCTTCAAATCGTCAATTACGGGAGAGTGTTATCGGCGAAGTTGTGGGATGTGTTGTTAGTTGTACTCCTGCTGGCGACCACGGCACGGTCGCTCTACCGCTGCTGCTGACGTGACGACGATAACACCACATTTGCATATTAGTTATTTCCTCTCTGATTGGACCACCCGCAATTTGACATAATTTCGCCTTCCTGCAACGAATTTAAAATGAATCCCATCGTTGATTTCGTCTGGGGCACGGTGCCGTCCCCAGCCAACCCAGCAGAGAGAGAGATTAAACCACGGATCAATATGAAAAGTTCCTATGTTGACAGTGTGCACAAGATGGCCGCGTACAAGCCAGAGCCAATCCGGCGAGGCTTTACTTTTACACACACAGGCCGGAGTCTCTCCTCTGTGCAAAGTTGACAGGAACGGGAGAGCTGCCCTCCACTGTGGGTGTATGGCGACCTCTGGTGGTTGACTGCCAACAGTGTCGCGCCAACCTCAAATCACTAAAACCTCTCTGACCCCTCCGGCTTGTGTGGTTCTCAGCAGTGTGTTAATGTACCCTACTTCTTATTTTCAGTCTCCTGTAGAGGAGGTTCTCAGACTTTTGCTGTAATCGACCTCATACAATCTCTACCCTGTAACATTTCCTCATCAATCAAATGAAATTAAATTGTTTCTGATTTTGCGGGAGACACCCTGACTCCATGAGGGGCACAGGCACTCAACAGTGAGGTTGTACAAGGTTGACGACCTTGTACAACGCTTCTATTTTCTTACGGCATAACCACAGAGCTTATGTGACTATATAACTGTGATATTCCTATAGCTGCTTGTTGTTTTTGTTTGTGACACTCAGTAGTGACCTTGACACACTTCATGGTATTGTTTTGTATCACATTATTCCAATAAGAAACGTTTGCTATTTGTACAGCATGTTTCTACAGTTAATGTTTTGTTATAAATTCTCCGCACATATATTTTTGTGTGTGCAAAGATCTTAAGTCTTGAAATATACACATTATTGACATTTGATAGGTGCATTACTATCTTTCCTATCATGGCACGGTAAAATATGTACAATGTAAAAACTAAATCACAGGGGATAACTATATAGGAATAGCGTGCAAATTTAGTTACCAGACTTTACAAGTCAACACAACCATTTATGATGAGTGAACATCTTACACCGCCCCCACCCCTCTAAACAAACAAACATAAAAAAGACAAAAACACAAAGTATAAGTTTCCAAAATTTTATTTGATTTCAGAGAAAAGCCTTAAATTCTCACTTAATCTATATAGTTCTGTAATGGAGAATGAATGAATCGTTCCATACCGAACAAATATGAGGTCAACACACGTTTGCTGATGCCAACAGTCCAAATGACAGTGTGTGAAGTACAAAGAATTGCTGTTTACTTCTTTTTACAGCAGCTATAAGTAGCCCATACAGGTTTCAGCACCACAGCAGCTGTACTTTAATAATTCAAAACAGTCCTTTCCTCTTGGTAGTGTTCCTGTTTCAAGGTTTCATTCCTTTCTGCAAACCTTTAGTTTCTTGAATAGATTTGAAGATTTTGGTTGGTATTCGATGCAACGCATGTCGAAAGCTGGCTGGGCAATGTGACTATCAAACCAGGCACTCTATAAAGATTGTTCTTCACATGGTCAAATGTAAAAATTTATATTGGTCTGAAACTATGGAACTCGTGTACTCGTGTATATTGACTGAACAATGTTTCAGTCCACGTTGAGCTACTCTGCAACTATACAAGACCTTGAACTCATCAAAACGCATTTTTCCATTCTCTGCAATTTCTTTGACTTAGAGGTCCTTAAGGGAGTTCATGTCAAAGTTGCAGCGACAGAAGTAATTTCTTTAGACAATCCAAACATAGCAGCCAATGTGTCTCTTGAAGTCAACCCTTTGCACAGCATCCATTATTTACACATCAAACCTTTAATAACCATTAAGGGTACAGAAAACATTCAACACAATTTAAAATCAAGATAACAAAATACAGGATTACTTAATTTAGCATCTAAATTAAAACCATACTTGCCTGCTCTGCTTGATATATATTTATATATTATCAACTATTTAAGACAGTTTACACAGTAAATAAAACAAAACAATAAAACCTAATTATTGTCCAATGAGAAATGAGTAAAATAAAAAACATGTGTCAACCCAATTTCATATTACCTAGGGGCAGGGGGTGTCTAGGTTGAGTCCATCCACAAAAATGTGACTCGTAACATTCCAAGTCCCAAAAAATAAACTGTCCTGAGCCAGATTCAACAAGCTGTATACATTATATAAGCCTGTACTTACCGTATGAATGCAAAATACTTTGCTCATACTTTTTCAGCCCCTTTTTGGAGGTCACCTTATCACCTAGCCCAAAGCGTGTACACAGATCCGAAAAGCGAAATGAGAAAGGTCTTTGATTGCATCACAACCTACGTGGTGTTGCTAAGACATCCAGTTGTCATTGTCAATTTACATACAACACAAACTTTGTTTCCTTATTCTAAAGCTGTTTGAGCTGATGCCTACAAAGCTTTTAAAGCTGAGCAATAACAGGGAGAGTTAATGTGATTTCCGCTCAACTGTTTCAAGGATCCAAATCACATGAACAGCTGAGGTAGGTCTGTGGCATGGCATCCTGCTCTCTGCCTCCCTCTAGTGGCTGCCGCTGTGCCAGTGCAGGCTCAGCTCTGAGGAGGGCTGTCGTCTTTGCTGAAGGGCTGTGTTGATCCGGGCTTCACCCAAGACAGTCCTGACACTTGCATTCCCTTGTGGTGATCCTCAGGCCGTCTCTAGGGTGAGAAAGGCAAATTACCAGTCACGTCACAGAGAGAACTCGCATAACCTGGCCAGTCAGAGTGCTGCTGGCTTACACTCAGGCCTAACCAAACCTGGGAGATAAGGCCTAGAGGAGCCTGAGCTAGACCACATACTCTGCTGCTCATATACAACCACACAACTCTAAGACAGTTAACTTCTGTGGCTTTGGAAAACGTACTTTATGCGTAAACATCCGCTCCTTTGCTTCATCATGAACAGCTGGGTTCCATGGAGAAAAGCTGCAACGAATGGATGAGAGACAGGCAGGGATTGCGTGAAAGGGAGAGAAAAATCATTAACACTGCTTTTTCCTTGGCCATTATGTCACACACACCAGCATCAAAGGGTGTGTTTTGTTTTGATGTAGAGGTGGATCGGCATGTTAAGAATGCGGACAGATCACCAACCTTATTGCGTAGGGATCGTCTATCTTGGGCTGGTCAAAAAGATGACTGTTGCATAGTTTCACACTGTCCACCACCTTGCTTTTGAATAACTGCACATCCTTTTCATATCTGAGGGGAAAAAGTGAAGTTTCGTAAAGACAAACTTAAGAAGCCTTTTTACATGTGTATTAAAAAAATATATATACATATATACTGTATGAATACTGATCAAGAAAACACCAAACCATATTAAATTTAAGAGGTACTAGATTTATTAATAAAGCTCAAATAAAGTAGCTTGTACAGGCGTTACTGTGTCATCCAAGGATTTCTCCCCTACCATATGCCAATAAGAACCATACTTGCTTTTTAAAATCAAATATTTTGTTAAAGTGTGTGGCTGGAATGAGACCATTAAGTAGAGACACTACAGAAACTCACAGCACAGCAGCCTCTGGGTTGAGTGGTTCCATGGTGTTGATCTTGTAGAAAATAGTACGTGCATACATCAAGACCTGCCAGATGTGGTTGTGATTCCGTCTACAAAAAACAAAACATAGGGGGAAGACAGCATGAAGTAAACACTAATAACTGTACCTAAAAAAGAAATTGACCCCTTAGTTGCCCTTGCAATGGCATATCTAAGACACATGAAGAACATCAGCAATGAGTCGTTTTGATGTGAGAAAACAAAAGGTGGGCTCCTCTTCCTTGAGCACCACTAAATCTCTATGGAAAGTTCATGGCAAAAAATGGGAGCAAGCAACCTTCAACCACAGCTAGGTACTGTCATTGTCCCTTGCACTGAAACTGGGGAAGCAGGACTATGGAGTGTTCTGCCTCTTCCTCGGGAACACAAATGCTGACACCACTGAGGGGATTCTGACAACTCTAAAAAAGGCAAATTATACATCTAATCACTGCATTCCAGCATTTACAAAATTACAGTGATTGGCTCAAGGGCAGGCCATGTAACTGGCTACAGGTCAACTACGATTACAGATCAATATTAAACCTTTAATGAGCACATCACTTTCAGCAAGTTAAAACGACCTTAAATTTGAGCGATATATGCAGCTACTCTTGCCCTACAAATGTGCCTCAAGGACCATCAGCGTGCATCGTACTAGAACTCTGCATCAGGTTAGATTCACACTGATACGTGACACGCAAAACTCAAACATTATTCATAAACAAGGACCAGCCTGCAGTTCACATCTGTGAGATTGTGGATGAAGATTTAGCAATTTAACTCAAGTTTTGTGATCAGTTAAAATATAAACTATCACACAAATGATGCCATGATATTCCTCCAGTGTGACTGACAATATCATGTAGGTGAATGCATATCATTTGATTACCCCATTATCTGTTATACTTATTTATCATGCTTTTTACCAAGATAGGCCTATGATGCCTGCACAATTACAGTACCTGTTTCATTTAAAAAAAAAAAAATGAGCATGGAAATGTCAACACAGAATGGTAATACATCACAACTAAAAAATACAGTCTGTTGTCTAGTATGACTTGAATCTCACTCAAACTGAACTGGCCAACACTCATTTTAATGGGCATCTTTTTGAGTGTCAGAATGATCTAGCAGGGGGGCTCAGCTGAAGGAAAAAAAAATCTGTCCTAATGACATGGGAGATATGGGGTGATTGCAGAGCAAAAATAAAGACCAGTGCAGGACTTTACATAATTATGGATTACACACCATTTGAGTTTCGTGAACAGTTTTACCCCTTAAACCCTTGGCTTTATCATTTATTGGTCCAAAAGGTGACTGCATCATTTGTAAAAATAAGTAATATGGAGCCAAAAAGAAAAGATTCAAATTCAAATAAACCTATAAAATGCATTTAAGGTGACAAAAAAAAAACTGTCCTGACTCAGACAAATATGTTGTAATGCAGACAACAAAATAACCATAATGTAAAACATTATGGTTATTTTATGGTTAGAGTATGCACTGTTGCATAACAAACTTGAAACTATGAAACCTCGTCACTGGCTGGTCCAAAAGACATCATTTTGTTAACAATTTGTAGTGCCTTGTTTTCACTGTTTGTTAAAACACTGTCTATGGCTTTGGTGTAATATTACCAGAGACTCTTCCCTGTTCATGTGCTAAGCAGAGCAAGGCTCCAGCTGACTGAAGCAGATGAGCAGTGAGCCTACGGCAGTGTCCAGCTGAGCAAACAGTCCAAGATGAGCAGGAGCAGACTGAGTTCAGAAACAACCATAAATGCTGGCCCTTCACAAGCTACACACGACGGTGACAATGCAAAAAAGACAGCTGCACACAGTACACTTCTTGGGATAAACTGTCCTGTTTTTCCAGTTCACTCTGGTCTAGGGACAGAAAACACGTCAACAAGCAAATGTAGCTTGTTACCAGCTGTACACTAGGTCATGCGATTAACCCAACGTACATTCAAAATGAATTATGCAAGACTTGCTGAAAATATCAGCATATCATATTTAGGTCTAATCAGTGTGTAATCTACTACAGGAGGTGTGTGAATGCTAAGTAATATGCAATATATTTTATCAAAACAAAACTTGAGGAAGAAAACAGGAAACTGAGTGGTTTAAGCACAAAAACAGAACAGACCTCCACTTGGTGAAAGCTCTTCTGACATCAAGCTCTCCAGACACAGGATCCACCAGGGGATGGAAGACTGGGATATCAAACACCACTCTCTGAAAGCAAGACCATTTTATTTTGTTGAGAAATTTCATTCTGTAAGATAAACTGCAGTTTCCATAACGAGTGTTCAAATGTTGCTTTTGTAATAGAGTTCTGAATAAGTTTTATTTCAGAGCCCCAGGGCTGGATTTTGCCATTACTGGCATCTAATCAAAAATGTAGCCAGTTAAAGTACTTGGTTTGATTTTAAAATTTTAAACCATGTAAAAAAACAAAACAAAACAAACAAAAAACAAAGATTATGAACAGACATCCACAACATTTAACATTTGGAGAAAAGTAACATTTTATTCAGGTTTTCCATGACAATATCAACCCTGAACAATGCAGAGATTACAAATACAACAGGGTTGGGTGTACACAATTTTTAAATTTTTTTTGCCACAGTAAATAAACTCTGCCAGGTTCCTTTATTTTATGTAAGCAGTGCAATGACTTGTTAAGTTTGGTATACTACTCACAGGACACTCTCCATCGGGGTAATTATCTGGAATATACACAGTGAATTTGAAGACTCCATCCTGGTACAAGCCATGTCTGATGAATATGACCCCAAACCACACTGGAAAGAGAGACACACTATGAATCTTTATTTCTGTCATGAATCAGAATCACGGCATGCAAAATAGAATAAATGTGCATAAATTTGTCTGTTTCACATTATTGCAGTGGTATCTGACAGTTGGGAGTTTGGCAGTCCATACTGACACGCTTTGCACAAGGATGACAGGATTTATGAGGAATGTTATGGTGACATTTGCTCAAAAAGGAATCAAGTTTATATGGAACAGAATCGTCCAAATTTTGAGATACTGGCTAAAGAAACTCACATAGCTTTTTGGAATAAAACCAATTATATATGTTCATTTGGTGTGTATGAAAGCCCATATACCACATGAAGTGCATGAGGGTCCTTACTTAGAGCAGACTTGTAAGATGGCTGTACATAAATTCCTGGGAGTTTCTGCTTGATCACTAGTGTGCTATGGGACACAGATCACATGATGCAAAATTAGGTCAATGCACAAGACAGAGAAAAAAATGTATTGAATTTAATTCTGTTCTATTTCCATCAGCACATTCATACCAATAAAATGGTTTGTTTGAGACTGAGTTCATGCTAGCTGTGCGTTTTGGTTCACAATAACAATAACATTTTTGTGTTTGTTTTTTTTGCCCAACAACAAAAGTTAAAGGAAACAAAAATGCTCAAATAAACTTTCTATACGTCAGTGTATACCTGCAATTCTCCCCCTGGACCAGTACTTACAACTCTGCCAGCAAGGAGTACTCCAGGTAGAAGGGGCCATAAGAGGCGTGTGTGCCATTGGCTGCTTGGGCCGAGGCGGCCATTGATGCAGGCTTGGTAATGGGAGCTGCATTCTTAGGGATGGCAGGAAGCTGCTTTTTGCCAAAGGGTGGCCGGGCTGGGCTGGCTCTCTGCTCCCCCTGCCCGCTCTGTTCCTCGCCGTCAGACCTTGGCTGTTTTGCAGGAAAAAGATTGTTGGAATCTTTGAAAAGACATATTTGGTCAGTTCTTAGGAGAAAGAGTCTATCATCCATCTTTATAAATTCAAGTTGCCAAGTTTTAAACACGACAGGAAAAAACTCTTGAGAAACTGATTACAGCAGGCTACTGTTTGTGAGCACTTGTGCACACTAGCCAGCACACCAGCAGCCCTGGGCACTAACCATATGCTGTGACCAACCTCTCAGGTTTCACTGCTCATCTGTTGTCTTTTTTTTCCAAAGCTCCTTCAAGGACGGGGCCCAGACACTAGTATCATGCTACGATTCCTACCTTTGTGACTTTGCAGAGCACCAGCAGAGGAGTATGGGCCAGCACATAGCAGCAAGTATTCCACGAACGCTCAGGAAGCCACAAAGCATGTTGCTGATGACTAATGCAACTATGACAGGAATGCCATGGTTGAATAGTGTGCTAATGCAGCAGATCTACTGTAGTCTGCACATTTATGGAACTGAGGCTTGACAGAATGTTTTTGGAATGTTACTGTGAGCAGGCTGGGAATAATCAATTGACACCCTTGCTCAAGGTATGGTGTTTGTTTTCCCCCCTGGCTGCACCAGTATGTGAAAAATTTAGCACCACCCTTCCTCTTTGCCGGTGGAAATTCAGGACAGTGATAGCCAATAGGACAGAAACAGTCACAAAGTAATACTAGCACAACAATGGATAGACTTTTGTTTATTACGGTATGGCAGCCAAGTGAACTCCACTCAAAAAATGTCCTTTTCACACAGCAAAATGTCACCTTTGTAGTCATGTAGATATTTAAACTTTACTTCTCTGACAAAAAAGGTTCAAAATTTTCCATTGGGTAAAGTATTTCACTAACATTTAAACTGCTCAAGTGGAAATAAGGCTGGGCAATGTACTGTTCTACTGCTCTAAAAAATAAATAAATAAATAAATAAAAAGCTCTTGCTCTTCACTGCGAAAATTAAAACATGTAAGACTGTCACTCAAGGTATTAGTCATCAACTGTAGGGATACTCTTATATGTAAATGCCAAAAAGCAATAGAAAACCTCACCTTCATCTTGGAAGATTAGACAATTCTGAATCAGGATTTCAAGGAAAACCAAGATGGGGGAGAGGTACAGTATTGTAGACCTCTGTTCTGTTGTTCAAACAAACAGAGGCTGGAGGTGCTCCAAAAAAAAAGTCACAGAGGCAGTTGCAAAAACACTAAATTAAAATTAGCCAGCATTTTCAAACGAAATGATCTTTGTGTGTACGATGTTAAAAAAAAAAAAAAAAAGACTGCTGAGTAAAGACACAGCACATTTTTTTTTAAAAAAAGTTCCTGTCAATATCCTCTCTTGCTCTTGGCGAGAATGTCATCAAATTCCACAACAAAAATCCAGCAGTTTTATATTCAATTGCTTGTCCACAAATACAATCCTTAAGATCTAGCATGCATAGTGTCTACTGATAAATTTGGCAAAGAAATGACACACCAAACAATACAGATGTCAACGCCAGGTCATCTTTTAAAAACTGATTCATGCTGCTTGCAACCAATCCCTGGGTTTATTGAAGTGCCAGGAGAAAAAAGGCAGAATTAAAATTTAACTTTTTATCAAAAATAAGTGACGTTTATATGCCAAGTATAAGTACTATCAGCACTAGACCCTTAAGATATAGAGGTCTTAAAGGTCCAGTTGTATGGGG
This sequence comes from Myripristis murdjan, assembly GCF_902150065.1. Taxonomy (NCBI): domain Eukaryota; kingdom Metazoa; phylum Chordata; class Actinopteri; order Holocentriformes; family Holocentridae; genus Myripristis; species Myripristis murdjan. The sequence continues at coordinate 20,948,701 of NC_043982.1, forward strand.
GTATGCAAGACTAACTGCCAATGATTAAGGCAAAATCCACCTTGCAGGTTTCACAAGGCAGTCTGACGCCACATTGTCTTTCATAGAGAGGAATCAAGTGCACAATCATTTACCCAGTTGTGCTACAGCCAACACAAGAGCCCAGTGCAGAACTTTACCTTTCGACTTGTACTGGCAGACATGCTCCAGAAGGGGTTCAGGTTCATAACTCATAGGGGTTCAAAAACGTGTGTCCCTCTTTTTATGTAGGTCCCACGACAAGTACTGCCGGTGCCATCCGCTGATGACAGAGGGAAGACATGAAGAAACAAATGATTACTGATTAGCTGAGGTCAAGACACTAGGGATTTAAGCACATTACACGCACACACAAAACATCACTCTAACGTTACCTGATCATATTAGTTTTCCTAAATTATCAGCTAAATCACCGTAAATGAATGTATAACTACTTTCAAAACGTGTATTATTGCAGACAGCGCCTTCATTCAATAAGGAATGTTTGGGTTAGTCAGCTTTATGCTAACTGGTAGCAGATACATGTAGGTAGCGATGTTCATTATTGTCAATTCTGCAATGTATATTGTCCTAGTGTGTTAACTAGGCATCTGTCAAACATTATCAACATAACTGGACATTTTAAACATGGAATTCTTGGCTGGATACTGAACTAACACCGTGCAATTAGCCTCAGTCTGCAATAACAAGCTAGGTTGGCAAACAATGTTATGAGGTTGCTAGCTTGACCTAGCTGATCAAAATTTCAGCTGACAGCTGGAAATGTAGCTGAATAATTTGTTGGGGAACAAGGAGAGTTGAGGTTAGTGTTCACACTCAAGCTGTCTCCACTGCTTTCGTGACTAATTTAACGTTATCTAACGCTTAATGTTACATTAGCCTACCCAGCTGTCTTTTGCTTTGCTAACAAGTTGTTTTTTTCCTTTCACGTTAGCATATAAACGTTGACTCGCTTAGTTAGGTAGTGCTAACTCACCTTATTTGCAAGAGACCTAAAAAAAACCCTGTAGTGGAGTTGTTACCCGGCTTCCCAGCGAGATTTTCGCACCAACTTCAGCTGCTTGCCACCTCTTTTGCTATCATTCGGCTAGCTGGCTAACGTTAGCTAAACAGTTTGACAGACAGAGACACCGGAACTCAATCTAACCTGATGAGGGGCGGTTCTTAGCGACGAGTTCGAATTCTCATTGGCTTACTGGGAAAGGTCCTGGTAGTTGATTTGCTGATATTCAGTCACGTTTAAGGGAAATTTGACTTAGGTCGTGGACTTTAATGCAGATAGAGAGAGTAGTCAATCAGAGGGTAGGCTGTGCATTTCTATATTTTGTGGAGCAGCTAAACTCTCTGGCTATTAACACATTCAAATACTCAGTTTATTAAATTAGATTATAGTTTATTAGAGTTGTTATTGAGATAGTTTCCCTCACTCTCTCTATGTGGACTTAGGTTATAATCACATGGTTGGTGTTCTGTCACTAGTAGGCTAAATCATGCATACATTGTTTAATGGTCAAAACACACACACACACACACACACACACACACACACACACACACACACACACATTGACCCCTATTTAGTCACAGTCACAGTGAACCTTTAACCTTTTACAAATTTTATTTGTTAGCCACAGAGAAGTTTTTGTTGAGTAGCTGATGAAAAAATGTATGTGTAAATTATTTCTAGATAAAATTATTCAACTGTCCAAAGTCTTAAACTGCACCTGAGCTCTAAATATATCAACATGCTCTAAATCAGGTGTTAGATTATGTGGCTCACTTGCCTCACAGCAAGAAGGTCCAGGATTCAAATCTCTGGTACTGCTGCTGGTGTGGAGTTTGTTTCTCCCTGTGTTTGCCCCATGTTTGGGTTTCCTTCCACAGTCCAAAGACATTCATTTGCTTCCATTTGCCCATATGTGTGAGTTTGGGCGGACGTGTGTGAGCACTGGACTGCAAGTGAAATGAGTTTGTCCTCTGGATGCTGGGATAGGCTCCAGCAAACAGAAAAAGGATGGAGAGATTATTTCTCTGCAAAAATACTACATGTTTTTGCATGTCCAATAACCACACACACACACATCCATACTCTCACCGTATTTGAAGGCCCCATCCGTAACCGTTGCACAGTGCCCCCTGCTGAAATGCTGCCATACCCCCAGTGGTTCCACACAGTTCTGTTCAGTTTGCACAAAACTAAAGATGTAGTTGTCCCAGATGTATTTCAGGGCACATTTGATGAGCTTTATTATAATATGGACGTTCTATTTCTGTCGTCCTAATTTTACTGTCTCGGTGTACTGCACAGCGAAAGTCCCTTGAGGGATCATGCATCCAAGCCATCTGCATCACACATTTCTTTAGTTTTGACCACGCTTCATTGGCAGTTTGCTCTGTTGATTGATTGATTTCTTAACAATTACCACTAATTATTTTTCTTAGTGGAAAAAAACTAATTTAATGCATGAGTGATTGCATTAATTGGGAGAAATGACATTGTCCAAGTTTGAGAGTAAATACAAATTATTGACTCCATTATTGTTATCTGATTGTATATTGTTCCAAGTACACTTCACTGACAAAGGTAATTAGTGTCCTGCTTCTTTATTGGGGCAGCCAACAACACAAGGTCGCCATCACTCTTTTGACACTTACAAATCAAAGACCACCTCAAAACAAATAAGTTTATGCCTGCTTTGCCTTCATCGACATTGAGATAATCTGTCAGACACAAACAAGGGTGCAGATATCCACACCACTGCTTTTGTAATGAGTTTTTCGTCTTTGCCATTGATTCTTTCTCTAATCAACTATTGTGACCTTGTTTGGTCAAACAAACGCGTTAATGAATGTAATTAAAGGAGAAGATTGGATTAACTAATTGACTGAGTGACCCGTTCAAGCCAAAGGAAGATTTTCTCATAGACTAAACATGCAAATTTATTTGTAATTTTCTACTTTAAAATATGTATCATCATTTAAGTATCACCAAATCCTCCTGACTACTGTGGCAACCATGTGAGCTCATCCATATTTCATAGTGGCTTTAGTGCAGCTGTGAATTACACTAAACCTCAACCCAATGCAAACGGGCGGGAAGCATCATAGGACCCAGCATCCGTACTATCAGTACGAAATAGATACATTTTTACTTACTATTTAGGTGAATGATCTAATGGGATTATTTTGTTGTTTGGTCATGCTTGTCTGACAAAAGATTTAAATTTTCTGATATTCACGGCTTTTTCCAGCTACGCGACTCCAGTAGGTGCCAGATTTTGAACCTTAGGTGCAAGGCCGTAACGCCCATATACATTGAGAGGTACAAGTCCCCCCCAATGTTCAGGCACTCCCCTCCAAAAATATTGCTGGAATATATTAGCAATTCAGTGTTCAGGCATATCTGTCCCCCCCAATGCTGAAATGGTGGTTTCGGCCCTGCTTAGGTGAAATATTTTTTCCTCTTATACTTACTGTCAGTCTATCCCTTCAGAGAATTTCAGGCCCACTGATTCAGATCTGCAATTTGGTTTAAGTGACAGTTAAAAATTGCAATTGGCAATCCCTGATGAAACCTGCCTTGACAGCACAGACATAAAAAAGTGATGACTTTCTGTCCAGATAATAAGTAATAACAATGTTAGTTTGAGTAAAGAATGCCAGATCTAGATTTAGATGCAATAGGAATATGAGGAATATGAACATCTGGAAGTAAAGGTTAAAAAAAAAAAAAAAAAAAAAATTCAGCCAAATCCTTCATATAGCAATAGTCTTGCCTTATCCCTCAGGCTATGGCCTGGCTAAAACCTCAATGCAGCAATTATTTGCTGTAATGACTGCAGTTCAAATAAGCCTGGAGATTTTATTAAACCAAATGAGAGAATCATCTGTGTATTATCACCTTGTGATTGACAGTGACAAGTGTTGGGCAGGCTCGGATGTGAGCATGATGAAGAAGCTCCCGGCAAAGCTCTCGATAATGTTACCCCTGATAGAGTCGCCTGGCAAGCCTCAGCCAACAAATGGAGAGGAGAGAGCTGCACGCATATTAATTCCAATTGTCAGATCCCTCCAGTGGGGAAGAGGGGGCTGAAGGGAAGGAGTAATCTGGCAGGCAACCAGGCTGGCCCTCCATTCACTGACTGGCATTTTACACAACTAATGAAAAAGAAATCCATTGTGCTGATCATGTGCATAGATTTCACTCTATAATAATGATGAAATAGAAATATTCATAATAAAAGTAAAGGTCACTCACTGCTGTGGCTAAGCTTCCTAAGCTGCAACCTTTGCAAGAGCAGTTGTCAGGTTCCACTGATAAAATCAGAAAAAAAGGGGAAGCAAGTCAAAGTTTTACCCCTGCGGGGCCTGAGAGGTGAGGCGATGCGACTAAGCTTCTGCTACGCAGCTCCTTGGGCGTTCATGTGTCTGTTCTCTGCCAAGCAGTTCTCATGTACATTTAAGGACGGAACAACCTGACACACATCAAAAACACAGACAATAGAGCTACTTCTGCAGCGTCCACAGAGATGTCAGAGGTCAGCACTGTAGTTATTTTGTGCACGTAGTGGATTTACACAGTTTTCTCTGTGACGTACAGAGAATCAAAGATATACACTCTTCAGGGATTTTTCTCACCTAGTTAATAGCGTAAAAGAAAATATGAACAACCCCCTTTCCTCCGTTCAGTGGTTCTATGCCGTCTGTCTCTATGAAGGTCACCTGGGCTTCTTCAGGCATATGAATAGTGGCGTACGGGGGTGGAGAAAGTGTCACCTTTGAAGGACATCCACAGCATTATTATTGCCTGCTGTGACTTCCAGTGATCCCCGTCTGCATATGCATCATATGTTGGCATTTATTAGTGCCATGCACTAAGTACAGGCCATGTTATTGGATTTGAATATCAGGTCCTACCCACATTCGCCGGCCCTGGAAATATATTATATTAAGATGAAGCAATCTCATTTAATAACACCCAAACTAATAAAAGGAGAGAGGACTGGAAATTAAATTTATGAATATTGCTTGGCAGCAGGAGTTATCCAAAAAGCCCAGCTTGGTCTGTCATATGCAGACATTTCTCCAGCTATAAGCCCAGGTGCTAAAGGTATAAGTATTGTAGACTGTCTCCCCATGAGTGTCACAGAGAACTGCTGAAATATGTCTAGGTATGTTTCTCTCTTTTGTAGGGTAGGCATTCTGTGGGCTATGTCAGTCAAGTTGGACTTAGGCACTGCTGAGTATTTTGACAAAATAAAACAAGAATCATTGTGATCATCATTCTACATATGACACTAGACATTATTTGCAGTAGTAAAGCAGGATGGCACCATGAAGAATAATGAACACTGATATTTCCTAAGTATGGATCATCAAATGCCACCTATTGTGTGGGCTCAACCTTTGGTTAGTCAACAATAACCATGTTGCTGCTATTTGGCAGCAAAACTTGAGCTAAAGGTGTGAATGGTCCTCTGTCAGTAAAGTAAGCTTGTTGATGTTCATACTGAAACTCATTCAAAGTCCATGACAAGATCTCAAAGATGCATGGCCATTAGTTTGAAAATCCTAAAGTGCTGTTCATCCAGCAGAAGCAATATCTGTTTGTGCCACATCTTAGTATCTCAAATTATAGAGTTCCAGTTCTTCATTTCACTTAGCTTCTGCCTCACATGAACCCATAATTTCCCCCTCTTGTGTTGGTGATGGACAACATGCTGTCGGTCAAAGTTGCAATGCTGCGTATGCACAGCAGCCGTTCTCCAGGACAACCAAATGGTCCTGGTCCACGTGTGTGAAAATGTTGAGTCCCAGTGGAGCTGTGACTGTCACTCATTGCCTGGCCAACCTCATGCCAGGCATCGATTGCTACATATATCTTGCTCTGTTCTCCCCAAACCTTCATCAACAGATGCAGCTGTAGAATTGATTAGCATCAAGTCAATGACCAAATCTCTTTGGAAACATTTTTATTTATGTGTGTGTTTATGTAGATAGCTTAGAGGGCCATTAGTGGGATTACCTTTGAGGCTTGGCTGAACAACAGATGTTCAAGGACAACTCATTCAATTTGACTTACAAGAGGCTGCAGTTGCAGGAAACAAGTGATATGTCTGTGAGGGGGGAAAAGGGGGGTTAAATAAAAACAGTTAGGTCTGGTAATAGTCTACAGGGGTACAGGGAAAGTACAGCAGGATTAGGCCTACAGTAGGTCTATTATATGGAGTGAAAGCACTGGAGGGCGCCCTAAGACAAGATAGATGGAGAGTAGTTTACCTTAAGATCAGAGGTTTTAGTGCGCTCTCTTTAGCTATCAACCCATCTACTGCAGCTTGTCTAACATAAGTCATTTTTTAAATATAAATACAGTTAACACATTTGCTTAAATTAACCAAATTGTCAAGAATGATGTCTTTCGTATTTGTGTGGTTGAGGCTCTTTATTCTGATGCGCTGTCATTTCTAATTTTTTAATAGTTAGAGCGAAGCCATGCACAAAGCAAATTAGTTTGGCCGCTGAGCATTAGAAATACATACAGTATAATACATATATTTTTAAAAACGGAATTCAGTCCAAGCAGAATAGCATGGATTTAAGTAAAATAAGGAGAACAAGCCTCCAGAAAGGCCCGTTTTAATTTGTACAGAGCAGCGCATTCAATTATACAAGCATCTGGGTTGAATTCAAATTAATGTTTGCTATGGATATTTTTTTATTATATTAAATAATCTATATTCAGCAGAAAATGTATTATTTCTCTGAGAAGATCGTGTTCTTTCATTCTTTTTTTTTTCAATTTTCTCATTTCCTCTCATGAATCATATATCAAGCAAATGTGTTGCTGAGACTGACGATCTGCCTTTCAAGTCCATGCTTATGCTGTCTTATCTACAAACTTATTAAAATTAAGTCAGAACACAAAATGGTATTTAAAAAGTTTAAGTGAAACAATTTGCATTGGGAGTGGGAGAAAATGCTAATGCATTCTCTCACTAAGCCTCACAATCACTGTCATCCATTTTGAGCTCTGATTGTTTTCCACATGGATGCCTTCATTCATTAAAGTGAAATTATAAACATAAAGAATATCTGCGTATTAATATTTCTGCTTTTTGTAAAAGCTCAATCAACCATAATGTCCTAATTTTTTCTCTGTGAACCTCATTTCATATTATCTCACTACTCAAGAAATAGATGTCCCAAAAGGGATTTATTTCATTTATCGGGATTATTGAATTAAATTAAACTAGACACTTACCGCAGGCAGAACAGAGGTACCCTATCCACTTAAAGGTAGGCCTGCTGTTCAGCGCTATTTAGGCAAACACATTAGGCAGCAAACGCCTTCCGTCGACTGAGTCTGGGTTACTACATTATTCATTCATTAAGGAAGAGCATTGAGAGTGCTTGAGGTAAACGGGAAAAGGTCATGTATTGAATGGATCTTTAATTAAGGAACTTTACAACCACAGTTAGACCACTGATGACATATACATCCTGTTAGTACTTGTTGTTTGTAAGTAGAATTACTGTGTAGAGAGACAACAGGTCAAGTGATTACTATTAGAAATGGAAGAAAAAGAACACAAATTACATTATTATCTAGTGGTATGCTAAGTAAAAATAGTTTGAAAATAAAATGGTCTTTAAAAAAAAGAAACCTGTACAAAAATCTCTTATTGTGTGTGTATGTGCATTACATTTTAGGGGGATAATTCCATTAACAGTTGGTTGAAAAAATAACACATTTTCCAAACTGGTCTTTCACATTCAAAAATTATATATTTCTGTCATAAAATCTTCATCTCAGAATTGTAAACCTCTGAAAAACGGAAGTTTGATGATATTTTCAAGAAGCCTCTCTTGCTATAATTGTATCCAGCAGCAGATGGCAGCCTGTTTCCACTATTGAACCATCTCCTGGTGCTAGCCCAGGCTGAACTTCAGAGCCCCGCTGCTGGGATGTCGGCTTCCCAGGCCTTGCCGCTCTCGCCTGTGAAATGCATGCCCATTAAAATGCATTTTTAAAGCCAACACCAGTGCTATAACAATCATCTCCCCCAAGCCAAGCCTCCACGCCCGGGAGCTCTGCAGTGCCACACAGGCAGACATGTGGCGGCTGCCACAAACACAAAGGCCCGGTGCTCTCCTCCCCACTTCTCTCTTCCCTAAGTCTCCACATGGTTACGGGCTGCGCCTGCCAGGGGCAATTACACCCACAGCCCAGTGTGAGGTCTCCCAGAGACCCCAATCACCACTAACAAGATCAAGGCTAACTCTCTCTGTCACACATAGACACAAACACACATGCATACAACACACACACTGTCCCCTCTCTCTATTTATCCAACACCTCTCACTCTCTCTCTCTCTCTCTCTCTCTCTCTCTTTGGCACACTCTGAAATTATAACACTTTTTGAGTGGCTGTGGAAAGTAAATAGCTTTATTTTTTAAGAGCAACAAAAATAACAGGGTGACAATCATGCTGTCAGACGTGGCTGTCTCATTCCACTTTGTGTCACCAAGTTCAAGACTTTATCTTGGTGACATTGGTACAGAGATAGATCAGCAACCTACACAGTAACACACACGGATGCAAACAGTAGAAGGACAACAAATCCACAACTAGAAGCCGTGGCAGAAAAAAATTAAAAATCCTTTACTTAAGTAAATGTAGTAATGGCCTAATGGAAAAGATCAAATTGAAAGCCCTGCATTCAAAATTGTGTAAAAATATAGAAGTATTGGCAGAAAATTGTACTCAAGCATGAAAAGTAAAAAGAGCTATTGTGAACAACCGTCCCTTTCAGAGCGTTAAATTATTGATGCATCAACCTCTAAGAAGTATTTTAATCCTGTAGCTGTAACTGTTGCATATATTTAGAGCTAGTTTGTGCATCGTATTCTATGTTTTGCATGTAAGACCGTATTCTACAAACTAGTAACTACAGCCTGGAGTAAAAAATACAGCATTTTTTCCTTTGAAATGTTGTGCAGTAAAATTATAAAGTCTCAAAAAAATGGGAATACTCAATTGCAGCGCCTGTGCCAAAAAATAAATGTACTTAAATAAATTCTGTGCTTGAGTAAATCTGCCTTACTTTCCCGCTCTGTCTAGAGGGCAGGAATGCAGTGGACATGAAAGCACACATATCACTTCACATATCTATACACTGCTCTGTAGAGTGTTTGAGCAGTATGCCATATGGTTGCAGCTGTAGAGGGAAACGTGAGTGACCAGTTCAGTGGTTCAGTCTAGCATGAGGAAGTTATGCTGAATAGGATGAGAGGCATGAAATAAATAATGAGTCGCTGGGTCTACATTCGTGTGGTTTAAAAAATGTCGCGTGCCAGGTCAGAGGAACACAGGCTTATGCAGAAATAGTACCAGTGTGCAGTTGTTGCATGGATAACCTGAAGTCCAAATAAAAAAACAAAAAGAGAGCTGGACCTGATGTCATTCAGAGCAGTTTTAACAAGGTGCAGCAGGTAAGTGGTGAGGTGAAGGCATTGTTAACCCCGTAGAGACCAGGTGGAAAAGGCCCACACAGGACACCTCATAAAGTCATGAGCCAGCAGCGTGTAAAAGTCAAGTGATTGCCTTAACTCAGCTAAGAGGTCCCCCGTTGCAAAGCAGGGATTGATAAAATGAGACATGTCCAAAGATTATCAATCAATATCTCTAAAATATCGAGGTTCCAGTCTATAAGACTTTGTTTCCAGCCAAGGACTTAAGTTACTGACGATCCTGTAAAGAAATACTATAATTTGTTTTAACTCTATGCTATCTGTTAAGACACTCATCCTTTGTTGTGTCTGTAACCAGGGGTTACATTTTACTGTCCTTATCTAGTCCGGCTGATGTGAACAGGCTGGATCGGCTGGATCGGTGAGGGAAACTGTATCCCTGTACCCTGATACGGCCCATCAATACCCATGAGGCCATGTGTCATGCAGCAAGCAGCCTCTTCAGACGTTCACATACTTCCTATGATACCTCGGTGAGAGCCCATGCTTCATGCCCTCACACCAAACACCGATGTGGCAGCTTGCTAAATAATTTGTGCTTTTTTACCGGGGTCATTGGATAGAGAATCTGGGGGCTTGAATAATTAATCTGGACACAATCTGAGCAGCCGGCTTCTGTTTCCTCCAGGTTTCAGCCAGATTGTCTGCTGCTTTCCTCACATTCATACTGCCCTGCCTTCTAATTCAACTGGACAGGAACCCTCATCACAACAATGCTGTAAGCAGGATGGTGTTAGGAGGAGTGTGTCCTGAGCATGACCCACAGGATCTAGAAAAAGAAAACCACTCACAGCCGCAGAATCTCTTTTCATTTTGAGGACAAAAATAAAACAAAGGCCCATTACCACCAAGGCTTTGTTTAGCTACATAATTGCTTTTCATTATTCAGTGCACAGTTGATACCCACAGTGTAGGTTGAAAGAGGCGCAGTTGTTCGAGTGAGGCTGGAAATGAGATCTTTTATTGATATTGCTACGTCTCAGATCTGATTCTTACAAACACCAAGTGCTAAAAGTGGAGATAGTCTGTCTGTCTCTGTGAATACTAATGCCACTCTCCAGGCTGTTAGATGAGCTGACGGTAGCCGATAAGTTAAGAGTGGCAGGCTTGTGACTGGAAGGTTCTCGATTCAAATCCCCAGAAAGGCAGCAAAATCTGGGACAGGGAAAATGAACGAGTAGTGCTCTCCCCTCCCTCAACTACTGCAGCCACTGAGTAAGGCACTTAACGCCCAGTAGGCCTCAGAAGTGTATTGTTGACTACAAGCCTTTGCCCAAATATGGAATCCCAGATCCAATGCATTTTCTATATATGGGGAAAATACATGGGGATTTTCACATAATCATCTCCGTCACCAAACTGCGATTTAAACTAGAATTTAAAACATGGACATTTTTATCTGTATGCTTCTTGCTTAAAAGGGAGTGCGCATTTGGTATATGCCTTTGGTATATGCCTTCATTGAAAATGCTTCACAGTGAATGTTTAGGGCATGGATGGCCCCAGTGAGAATCACACTTCTATAAATTCCGGAAGTTTTAGTGCCATGCTCGACGCACCCAGCTATACGGGAGCACATGAGCAGTTTGACCGTGGTCACTGGGGAAATCAGACACCAATAGACAGCTCCATGTCCATTTGGCTTAGCTACATTATTTTGGCCACCCCGAGTGCCAAGACAGATTCTTGTGTGTGCATTCCTCAAATGCTTTCCCATCATCCCAAATCCCACTCACACTTGGCTGTCCTTGTGCTCATCACTGATAGCCTTCCGCATGTATTTAAATTGTCACATTGACTTATTCTCTTATTTTGTCCTTCTTCGCTTGTTGAGTGGAGAAGCGATGTTTGACCGAGGCCAGGACCTTAGTATAATACCCAAACATGGTTGTCAGTGTGTGTCCCTTCAGAGCAGGCATGAGGGGGAAGGCTATAAGTCTGAAGCACGGGGTAAAGGGGACGGTGAGAGATAGAGCTCTAAAAAAAAAAAAAGAAAGAAAAAAAAAAGTACACCAAGACAGGAAGAATGACACTTAGCCCTTAATCATCTCTATGTCTGCAGGGATCCCCTGTACTTTTGTGTCTATTGCAGATAATGGTCTTTCCTCACTTGACAGCATGTCTTTGCTGAGCCGGAGCTCTGTAACCAATGCTTAAGTGTATCAGGGTGACAAAGCGTTGCTAGATTTGGTGGTGTCACGGCTCATCATGTAGTGACATTGCTGACAGCTGTGGTGTTAAGACAGGGAGGCTGTTGAATGGAGTTAGAATAGATTCTAGCACAGTAGGCCCAAGTTCCATAACAATGCCTTCCCCGAGGATCATGCTGCAATCATCAGTCCATGCAACACCAGCTGGAACCACTGGAAGACAGTGAGGGGAAGTAATGGAAATCTTGGAGCGTAAACCAGAATGTTTCTTCAGTTATTGGACAGTGTGGATGCTTGTGTTTCAAGAGAAAAACCAGAGGCAAAAGGAGTGCAAGAATGACAATGTTGTTTGTGGGATACATCTCTCACGCGCTATAGTGGCTGGCAGGCTGCCCAAGTGTACTGACTCCTTTCTCAGTGAAACAGGGAGGGGGAAAAGTCCCAGCCATCAGACATAACCACACCAGCTTGGATCTGTCCAATCCCATCAGTCCCCTTCCCTGAGCCTTTCTGAGGAGACACATCCTCGCCACGTACTCTGCTGGTTTTAAGGGACTTCCTGTTTGTTGGAAAACAGTGCCGACAAATTGTATAATGACAAATGGCGGCCCAAACATCGTGGGAGCATGCCGTCCCCGGACCTCAAGCTCAGTTGCAACTAATTTTGCCTCAACCCCAAAACAAGCAGAACAACATGACAATGACCAGGCTTTGTCTGTTTCCACGCAAAATGGTCTCTGAGGTTTGGCAAGATGTGAGAAGAGCTATACTTGTAGTTATCCACTTTCTGCTGGGCTGTGAACAGTTTTTAGTAGAAATTACACTCAATATGGCCGAGTAAGCACATCTTACTCTACATTTTTGTACATTTGGTTCATTTATACAGACTTCAGTTGAGGTTATGGCCCTAGTAGTTAAGTGCCATGGTGTTTGAGAGACCTCCCTACTAACTGTATTCCAGGGCTTATGCTGCTGATTAGTGCCTCAGATTGGACTACTATCATCCTGTATTAGAGCTTGACAGGAAGAAATGATAATGTTAAAGCGTGTGGTTTTTAGTCATCTTCCTATCCAGCTGCATTTAGCAATTGACTTACAGTGTTGCCTGTGCATTGTTGCTGTTGCTATTTTAAAATTGTTGCTGACTCAGTGCCCATAGTCAAATATAAAGTGTCAGTGATCCACAGTTTTTCAGTATCCCCATTGTGGTATTTGGGCTTTTCACCCCCAAGCTTGATATTCTGTAAGCGAATAATGTCACTATGGCAGTTCTCATTCCAAAATGCTGTATACACCCATTTTTGTAAAATTATGTTCACAAATCACTATCTCAAGATGGCTCTATAATAACAATAATGATCATATTAATAATCTTAATAACAGTGGCTATCTCATCTTGCAATAAGTTGATACTGTCTGGTGTAACTAATTTTCAGTTCCATCAGTTCAAAATGCATAAAGTATAAATACTCCACTGATTGCCTCAAGGAAGTTTTCTTTTCTTTTTGCCATTCTTCATGGGGGAATCAGAGGTCAGGGTCTGCTAAAACCAAAAGGGCCTTGGAGCTATCTTGGTTTTTGTGTCTTGCTCAAGGACACTTCAGCAGGCTACATGCTTGCTCTCTCTCTCTCTCTCTCTCTCTCTCTCTCTCTCTCTCTCTCTCTCTCTCTCTCTCTCTCTCTCTCTCTCTCTCTACTCAGCTACAGCTCACCACCCCACAGTTCTATTTGCTTGTGTTAATTCTCAAATATTGGTCAAGCACATAACCCTTTCCCTGTAAAGAGGAGATCATGGTGGTTTCAAGAAGTGGGTTTTATGACTGAAACTAGCCAGAAAACTGTGAGCAGGGAAAGTGTATAAGAAAGGCAACCCACTAACTCAGCAACCACTGTGATTTGCACATATGCCTTAGGATAGAGATGCACTGCTTGTCTACAACTTCACATAGTACTGTATGATCCATTTTCACGTGCAAAGATGACAAACACGCTGATTTACATTTAATACATTTGCTGAGGCGGAAAACTCGTTCAGAAACGTCATTAGGTGTGCAGTCACATCTGCTTGCCTACACCTGAGTAGGGGAATTATAGGAATTGGTGTATGTCTTGTATATGCACACTGATGAAAGCCTACTTGCGGAAATGTTTGTCATCTGTTTTTTTGCCTCAGTATATGTATTAAATACAAATTGGCATCATTGGCATCCCTTGTGTGAGCGATCACATTATTGACAGTGTTTTGAAGAGTACCTGGATTTTGTCTTAAGCGCAGTGAAGCATAAGAATCATAAACTTCACAGGAGAGAATGCACATACAGCACTTTATACCTCAGGAAAACTGTAAGTTATCTACAATAAGTGAAAGCAGGGCTGGGACCCTTGGAAAAGGAAACTACCACCTTCAGGTAACAGCACCAACCTGCTAATCATCTGAGAAGATGGCACCTTTCATCTTTCATTGTCAAGTGGGCAGCTAACACTACACAGCAACAAGTGCCCTGTTACTTTGTGAGGGGGAAAAAATCAACCCAAGTCGAGCAAATGAAGTCATAAATTAGACTGTAGAAGTGGCAGTGGATGGGATAGCCATAGCTATCTGCAAGAACCAGGCAGTTCATCTTTGAGACCAATGCTCAAGTTGAACACAGTTGATCTTTTGATGACTTGGCAGTGCTGTAAAAATATTAATAGTGTCAATAATTATTGATAATTTTATAGCATCCAGGCCCTGAGTGGGAGACTCTGGATAAAAACATCAGCTACATAAAAACATCAGCTACATAAAAACCTTTTAGCTTTTGAATTTTGAAGACATAATTGGATTAAGCCCAACCCTTTTCCTGATCAAATGGCAACAAAAAGGCAACATGACTTTGTCTTTAGTCTACTATACCAGGGCTTTTACACCACAAAGCAGCCATCTTTAGAAGCCCCGTGTATGTTTAAGCAGGTTGCTGTGCAGATGGCCCTGACCACGCACACATATTTGGGTGCTCGACGTTGTAACTGAACTGTAATGAATGTCATGGTAATCTATTCCATCTCCTGACCATTAGCAGGCTGTGAACACTCACTAATACCAGCCCGGGCCTCATTTTCCAGGCCTCTGATCGCACCGAGCAGTGGGCGCCTAATTCGCTCAATGAAATGGGGCTTGCGATTACTGAGGCAGAGATTTAATATATCACGGAAAATTAGGTCGATTTTAATAAATTACCCATCCCACTGAATAGTCCACATATGCTTATGGTGGAGGAGGGGATGTTTTGCCAGTGGGGAGAGCTGGTTGTTTTAATACGCATATTAGAGAATGGGGATGAGTGGTGGTGGAGGAGGTAGTGGTGGTGGTGGTGGCTGGGTGGGTGGGGCTGGGGTGTCTATGTCAAAATGACAACGCAGCATCCAACCCCCCACTCACCCAAACAAGCAACTCAAGAGATGTCAGCACTTCTGAGTTGCCGCTGACTTTGGAGTCCTCATATGCAGGAACAATTAAGGCTTTGGCTTCATCTTCAATCATCTCAATGGCCTATATGGGCTATTACCTCCACAAGTCAATCTGTTTGGATTCCATATATAACCATAGCCGCCTGGACCTCCCAAAAAGCCACTGGCCTTTCCACTGGCATACAGCAACGTGTCACAGAATGCCTGAGTAAATAAAAGATGAGTTAGTACATTTTCACCATGTAACACAGGGTGTATTTTACTTTTACGGCAGCATATTTTGCTTATGATGGAGGGCGAGCGAGAAAGAAGTCGAAATGCCTCCATAAATCATTCCCTGCGTTCTACCTCGAAAATAGTGCTCACATGATAAATGTGAGTTTACTGGAAGCATTTTAAACTCTGAACAATGAGTCTGTGTGTGCGTATATGTGTGCGTCTGTGTGTGACAAATCTGGAAGCAGTTTATGGCCAGCCACAGAGGCCTCTGTGATTGGACAAGCTATGTCACTGCTGGTCTTAAAAGGCTTTGCACAACAGTGAGGGCATCGGAGAGTCATCCCTCCCAATTGCGGGAGGAGAAATTCCACAGGATTCACCACACCGTTCATGTCTATCCAAACTGCTTATTCTATCTGCAGGCTCGTGTAGACACATGAAATGACTCCATAATTTGTGATTGTGGGCCATAATCAATACCCATGACTTTCTGGAGCTCCACAATGAGTAATCTGAAAATGGATTCTCTGGTGATAGCAAGATAGCTCTGAAAGCGCATCACTTCGTTTCAGATGTGTGCACAGTATGTAAATGTGAGTCAGGAACTCAGTGAACTACAGGATGTAAACCGCTGTGAACTTCATTTTGCCGTCTGAGTGATTGGAGCTGACGGGATGCACCCGTGGCATTCCTTATGAAAGCCTGATGCGGGTGTACAGGGCTACTAATGGATCCACAGCCAAATGCCTCCAGGCCAGAGTCCGGCCCGCCAAGCCAGCCCCTGCTCTTTGTTTTACCTGCTTAGCTCTCCCTTCCTGACAGCTGCCCTGGTCATCGCTCCACCCACTTTTAACTCTGCTGTCTCCTCAATGCTGGAATGACCTTTCTATTATAGTCAGAACAGCTTCCTCACTTCCTCACATTATCTTCACCCCACTGAATCAAATCCCTGCTCTGACTGCACTTTAAAACAGGTGTTCCTACCTTTCTTCTAGGCTATTTATTTCCCAGCACTTTTTTCTTGCATAATCTTGGCCACATGAATATTGTAAGTGCAATATGACTCTTGCGTTCCTTACAATTGTTTGCTTGGTGATCTAGGAATGGAAGCTTATTCTACTTTTGTACATCATTGTAAGCGGTTGATAACAATATTCACTAAATTCCTAAAATGGAAATGGAAATGAATGCCACTGAGGAATAAAAAGAGTTTTAGGCAGTAAAATCAGCGCATATTTATTAAGCTCACTGTGCACCTGAATGAAACACACTTACTGCAAAATTGCATAGTATCATTTATCACAATAAGAGCATGAAAGTGTGTTAAAATAATCTAAGCAATCATGAAGAGAAGGGGATGTTTGCTTGTTAAGAGATATTTAAAATCAAACCTGCAGAAGTCAACATTAAATCAAAAACAATTCAAAACACACACATAGCCACAGCCACACCCACACAACCACACACCCTACAGAGCAAATTACATGTACAGAGCAAACTACTATAAGTTCAACAGTAGAATCAGACTCAGTTTCTGGATTGTCAACACAACAAGCAGCCAATATTCCATAAAAGAAAACAAACAAGATCAGATAAGAGAGAAGTTTGAGTTAAAGAGAAATGAGGACAGGATGAATGCAGAGTTGTTGGTTTTATAAAACTAGATTGTCTTTATATATATATATATTCATTTGTGTAGCAGTATATACAATATTGAAATGAGAAACTGCTTTTGCATTATGTTTACACACTCATTCTTGCCAGTGGATGTTTGAGGGTTTGTTATACACTCCGTGAAAGGCACGCAGGGCTCCAAGAATTCTTCATATCACCACATTGCTCCTTCTATATTTCAAACCCATTCCAAACAACCTCCCCCTCTCCTCATTCAAGATAAATATGAAACCAAAAGGAGAAATTCATGCTTGAAGCAAGGAAACTAATCTCCCTCCTGCCTGTTTCACTCCTCTGTGTTTAATTGATAGAAATTGCACGCATCAAAGAAAACGCACACTGAGATTTAATGGGCATAAAATGGACATTAGCATTTTAAAGAGGTGGATTAACACATTAATCCGGGCAATTTTCATCCAGCACTTCCAATGAGATCGTCACAGCGCACTCGCTCCTAATGGGGCTTAACTGGCTCTCTGCTTTAGTGCCGCTCTCAGGGATAACACAAAACTTTTAGTTTTTGGAGGGGGAGAACGAGGGGGCTTAATTTGTGTGACGGCTCTTTCAGAAGCGTGGTTTTACTTCCAAACGAACAGACGTTCACATGACACATTACACAAGTTACACAGCGCCATGGGTGCACTCTGGGTTGGTGTGTAGCTGTGACATGGAAAAGACACGGGTTTCAGATGGTGAAACTGCCTGCGCTTGAAAAGAGAATAATCAAAGGGGCTGTTGTTGGACAAACATCATGGAGCTGATTCTCCATCCATGCTGAACATATGTGGTTTTGGTGTGAGAGGCCGGCTGGGGTTGTTGAGTAAACTGTACACAGAAGTGAGTACATGAATTTACCATGATGTGGCGCGCTGGAGGCCTGCACGTTGTTGGGTCTTGCTTCAGGATCAAAGCGCATTCTCAGTGTTCGCCGTCCAGCCAGATGAAACTCATTTGGGCTGATTAGCTGTGAATCGGGCCTGTGGATCTGTAGCGGATCGAACAGAGACAGCAGATCAATGACCACCACGCCGTCTCCCCTATGGGAGATTATGCACCGCACTGCTCCAAGTTGTTTTTACACACAGGATCACTGTCTTGTCATAAGGGAAGGAAGGAAGTGGCTGCCAGGACGTCCCTGAGGAATGTTAGCAGTGTTTTATGTGTGAGGGATGAAATCATGATGTGCACACATTTATCATAAATATTCACATGCACACAAAACGTGTTCACACACACGTTATACCCATGCAACCCAACATCAATGACATAAACCCTCAGCGGCGGTGTTTAGACTACACCAAGCTCTCGTGATGCAACGTGTCCCCTACAATGCTACGCGCTTTCATTTCCGTCCCCGTACGGCTGCTCCTCCCTTTTGTTCCAGTCATTTACACCGCAGTTTATGCACACACAACATGTAAGCCCGCTGTACCTCCATGCAAAGATAATGTAATGTAGGTCATCAAACAGAGCCGACTGGGAGTGCGCTGTTGTTTGTTAGCAAGGAGGCAGCCTCTGGAGAAAAGGACTGAAGTGAAAGGAGGAGGGTAAAAAAATAATACAGAAAAAACACAATGGAACAAACAAAAGCTCCTTCGACAAACTGTTAAAACGTGGAGTAGGTCTTGTTTGGGGTGTTGTCACTGGTGGGTTGAGGTACATAAATACAGAAACACTGTTCTCCCTTTTTCTCTCTCCTCCTCTCTCTTGCTCTCTGGTGAATAGTTTATGCCTCTTTCTATTCACCTGTCCTGTACTTTCCATCGCATTATCGCTCCAACATGAGATTGCACTCAAGACAATGTCGGAATTTTTGATAACATGGATTGCGAAAATGAAACACTGTTTTGAATTAATAAACAACAGAGTCTAGAGCTTTTAGAGTGGAAACCACCTTTTTCTCCTTCCCAAGCTTGCCATATTATTATTATTATTATTTCATCTTCTGTTGTCATCCCGTACCATCTGAGTAATATTAGAGAAAGCTCTCAGCTTCCTGGATAGGATGTTTCCTGAGACACACTCTGGCAGAATGTTGTGATTTGAGTTACCCCTGGATCTGCAACACAAGTGACATTTGAACAGACAGGCTACACTCATTGCATGGTTTCGCCATTCTCCTGGCTCCTTTTGTCTAAAAGCCTGTGACATCTCAACATACAGGTGCTGTACTGTAAGCATATACGTTGCCTCTGGCCTAGATGGGGAGGAGCGTGGCTATGTGGCATGGAGGTGTATTCTTATCCAATGAATCATTCATCGTGGTGGACGCGGACAGGACAGACCTTTTCACTATAGCTTTAAATTTATGCCAGTATTACAAAACCAGTGCCCATCTGCTGAAACCTTACACTTCCCTGACAAACAACTCTGTCGATCAGCGCTCCATTTCCAACACGTGTTTACCAGATAAAGAGAACTGGGATGAGGGAAGAGACACAGCAGACCTCCTCCGTGCAAGATGAATGTTCACATTCCAATGGCAAACACTCTGTCATGGTCAGCAGTTTCTCGCCAGCCCATAAAACACACAAAAGCTGCACACTGATCCAAAATGTCAATAACAACAAAGCTCAACCACGTCCTCCCAAAAGTACAAATCACAAGTCCCAGATCACAATCCAGTTTTGTCGCACCTTTCTCTTCAAGTTCCAATCCACTGCTCCCTCTATTAAAACACTGTTTAATGATAAAGCCAACAATACAAATGACTCAAATACATATATATATATATATATATATATATATATATATATTTATATATATGTACAAAGTCTGGTACAGATTTGAACAAGCAGTGCAAAAAATGCAGATACAGGAAAAATTTCACCCAGGGGGCAAGCAATGGCTAATGTTTGAAACAGTATCAAAGATCTGGTCTTTTCTCCATCTTTTGAGAATAATTACAGTTATCTGCTCGGTCTGATTTGTGTTAGCAGCTTGAGCGACAGCCAAGGCACTTGGATGGACGAAAAGGACAGAAATTTATAGCGAAACGCTTGTCTTTTGATTCGCCTTGGCCAAGCTTTCGACAGCCTTGAAAAGCTGGTAAGCTCAGATACTTTGAACCTTACGATAAGGATCAGCTCAAGTCAGACAGACGTGAGGCTAAGAGGAATCCAATTTTACATAAGGGCGCTCAAAGAACTCCGACATCCATAATTGAATATAGAGTACCCTGATAAAGTGATCAAAGCGAGGAGCTAGTAAAGTTAATGAAAATAAATAAAGCTAAAAACTGCATTTCTCTTTAGTGACAGAGGGGTTTAAAGGGACGCTGTTATATCCTAACGCTGAGACCTGTCTTTTAATAAGGATCATAATGAGGGGTTTCCTTCCAAAAAAAATCACAAGCCTGTGAACAGGACAAAATATGATTAGGACAGCCAACTCTGTTCAGCGTGGTATGTATGTGTGCGCGCGCGCGCGCGTGTGTGTGTGTGTGTGTGTGTGTGTGTGTGCGTGTGTGTGTGTGTGTGTGGAATAGATCCATCCACTCCTGATGTGGCTCCCAGCAGTCGACAGCTCTGCCAACCGTTGTCATTTTCTGGCAGCCAGATTACTCTTGGGGTGGCATTTTCACAGTTGTCAAGTGAGGATTTAATGGCCAATTATCCTCAGATAAATATATCTCTGCTGAGGAGAGGGAGCCATCATAGGAGTGGGAGACTATCACTTCTAACTGTGGGCTAAAGAAAGAGAAAAACATGTCTGGTCAAAGCCTCCAGAGACTGGGCGACTTCCTATATCCCCACACTGCCACTTCATCATACCCAAGAAGGCAGTCGAATCCCTTAAAATAAATCCACTGTACTGTAAATCATGCGTTACGCTTACAGCACAAAGTACACGCCGTCGTTAAACAGGGTGTCGCCATCCTCACTTTGACCAGAGCATGCTGTCGATTGTTTTTTTCCCCCACTGGCATTCATGACAGGGAAGGAAAGTCGCTCACTGAGGAGAGTGTGCAGGCCATGGTGCAGACCAGTAGGATGACTAAAACACAAGACTGATGATATTATGGAACTAACAGATGGACAACTAAATTTAGCGTCTCGCTGCTAGGCTACAGAGGTGACATCAAGGCCAACAAAAGGCCAACAACTTTTTGAAAATTTGTAAAAAGCTGCATATGGGAGGGGGCAGAGAATAAAGTTTCTGTTGCTTTTTGCTCAATATTATTAAAATTCCACCGGTATCATGTTGCTGTTTTCACTAGAGGTGCTCTTTGGATGAATCAGGTGCTTTGTAACCTCCCATCTAGTTTACATATTGATTGTGGAATTCTGTAAAGGTGTATTATCTTTCAATTTATGTACAATGACCCCAATGAAGACTGCTATGTCACAACACACTGGTCTTTATTTAATGTTTGCCATATAAAACTTATTATTCATAAGAAGACAACTATGGTGTGCCTAGGATTTGTGGGAAGAAATCTGCCTTTTACAATTGAGAAAAAACAGTTAACATGAGGAAATGATCATTCAAAGCATCCAACGAATGATCCCTATCAAGTTTAACTTTTGTGCAAGAAAATATTTGTATGGCAGATCTCTCATTTTGAAATGAAACTGTGTTTAATTTGCTTTTGACATCGCACATTTTAGGCTCTTATTCAAAGCAAGATATAGTGCAACAGTGCAATGACGCAGCACGCCTCAATTCCTGGATAACAAGCAATCATATCAGCACAGCATCTTGAAAACACTCCGGTCCAGTGATTCTGAAGTCACTCTGCGGGACCAGAAGCACGGAAAGGAACATAGCAGAGCTGCAGTGACTTTCCTGATCGTGTCCATCTGAATCCTTCTCACGCGTCCCATGTGTGTAAAATGCCATTACAGACTCGCAACCTCCAACTTTTCGTTTTTCACCGACATTATAAACTACAGCTCACAGTGGCTCCTATAGCATCTGGCTTATACCGGTCTTCACTCAGGAGTGGAGCAAAATTTTGCCAGAGAGGTGGCAGTGACAGAAACAGGGTGGTTTCAGACCGGAGCATTATACAGACATACATCTCTGTTGCTGGCAGGTTAGCAGTGTGTAGATGTCAGTGGGGATCGCGGCTAACAGGCTGAGCGGCCTGCACCGACGTCACCTCAGGTTAATGACAGTGGCAGTCTCAATTGCCAGGGTGGTGGAGAGGATTTAATGCCTCCCCTTTGGCACCAGGAAGTGCTGATAATGATGCTGGGTGGCATGGAGCGTGTCCCTTCTGACATCAGCAATGATTTAAACTCCTGCTATAGTGAGCAAGTTCATACACACACACACACACACACACACACACACACACACACGGAGAGAGAGGGAGAGAGAGAGAGAGAGAGAGAGAGAGAGAGAGAGAGAGAGAGAGAGAGAGACCTAGTTATTCTGTCTGAACAGGCCCCGTATAAGCCATTGTCTTCTGCTAATGTGCCACCATTAGCACTATTAGCCAGACAGCTTGAATTTAACCATAGTCTCCAGACATTATGATAAAAATGATTAAAAGAACAGTAAGAAATACAAATACCACTCACAGCCTCATGAAGAAGCCAGGCACAGACAAAGATAACATTCATGTAAATAAAATAAAACAAAACATTGTTTAAGTTTTTCTAAAAAAAAAAAAAAAAAAGATTTCAAAGCATTAACTACACAAAACCAATGTATGAAAATGCACTACGGCAGATATTGATAAGACTGCATGAAAAATATAAAGATGGTGAATGCAGAAATGCATCCTTAGAGTGCAGAAACATATAAGCATGCATTCTATAATTCTATTCATTTGTTAGTTTGTCACTGTTAAGGTACGGCAGCTGAACAATTTAATACTTAACACAAACCAAAATATTGTCACATCAGGGTCCCTGAGGCAAAATCACTTCAAACTGTGGTCCGCAGCTTAATGAGAATCAACTTGGGGTCTGGAACATGACAAAGTTTGAAAACCTCTGATCTAGATCACATGTGCCAAACCATGCCAAACAATGTCAAAAAACAAGGAAAGCACAGAATTACTCTGACCCAATACAAATTGGATACAGTTTGATTTACTTGATATTTGCAACTGGCCACCCATGTCATATTATTGCAAGGGGCTTTTGATAAAGGCACCCAGCAAATGTCATATATTACATTTTGCAAACAATGAAAAAACGTTTTGGACAATGTAAACAAAACAAAACAAACAAACAAAAAAATACACACAAAAAACCCGCTACTCCCTGATTGTATAGTGGCATTCAATAGCTCTGACAAAGCTTTCAATGCCCAAAAATATTGAATTTATAAATCTGGTGCTCTTTTGGATAAATTTCCACTGCAGTAAGCCCCCCGTCTACACGGAAGAGAACATGCAAGGAATTCAAAAAAGGTCATTGACCAAGGCACTGGCTTAGAACTGCAGTTGGTTCCCTCATCCTAATAGTTAGGGTAGCTTAAATGCAGAGAATAAATTTCCCCACGAGGAGAATAAAGTATAACTTACTTACCTACTTACCCACAAGAACTGGGTGTCACACAGATGTCACAGTCTAACTATGCTAAACCAGGACACATTCAGTTTTTTGACTGCTCATATCCCATTTTTGCAGGTTGTAACATAAAATTTAGTGGTCTTTAAAATAATAGTTCTCATTCAAAGTTAATCTGACATTGCAAGAAAGTTGCAGAAACTTGCTCACATTGCAAGCCTAGGTTTATGTACCAGTAACTTGTAAAGTTATTCCCTCCTTCTTTTATTTAAAACTGTTAAAACCGATTAGCCTTAACCATATTACTCTCCATATAGCATTCTGAATACGCTGAGTATGCTGTTTATCTTGAACCGCATTGCCAAGGCATGAGTTATTTACAAAGTGGAGCGGATGAGCAGGGGCACCCACAAGACAAACCTGAGGCCAACATGGACATGTTATTATACAGGAAACATGCGGTGAACATGCTCACTAAAAGTTGAATCTAAAGTTTCATATGAAGTCTCCAGTCTGACATGTGAGTGATCTCACTTCCATCTGATGTAATTGTGACTAATCAAAATGAAACTGTAAATGATGATCCTCCCTGCTGTCATATTGTTCTTGCAGAAAATCACTGGCCTATTTCAAATCTTTAAGTTGAGGCTTACCCATTATTCCGTGCTAGGCTCCTCTTCCTCTTCTTTCCTGCCTCCACTCTTCGTATTTACATTATCATCATTGACATTGTAATGATTGGTGCGATTATGCATGCGAACGAGGCTGTGAACGGGTGTGTTGACACGGTGTTGACAGGCTGGCGCGGTCACATCTCTCCCACTGTCTCAGGTGGGAGCTCTGGTTATGCACAGCCTTCATTTAGATTCGATTACAGTGATGCACGCCTTATGGGTGTCACTTCTCTTCCGCTTCACAATTTAGAGAGAGAGGCTGGGCAGTAATTGTGCTACCTGGGTGCTGAAGCCCTGGTGGCAAATCAAGCAGCGGGTGCGCAGTGCCACATCGCCTGGCTGCCTTCCCCAAGCTCATTTATTTGCCTCCACTTGTCAATGTGGGAATATCACTGTGTGCAAATTAGCTAGCCGGGCCTTCAAGGAGCCACTGCCTCTTCCCGCCCACCCCGCTCGACTGACGCCTGTTATGTCCAATTACACTCCCAGCAGTTGTGATCAGTGCATAGAGTATTACTTAGCCAGGCCAGGACACACACTCATGCGCATGCACACAAACTGTACCAAACATACACAAGGGCATGAAGACACAAGTACACACAGATAAACACACACAGGCAGCAGTACATTGTATCCTCATCAGCATTTGCCTCATTACCCACGATCCCCTCACTGCGGATGTCTGTGAACTAGCAGCAGCATTTCCGCTGGGCTTCCCGCTCCCCTATTAAGCTTCCTGGGGGCCGGGGGGTCATTCTGCTCTGTGATAGGCTGAAAGAAGCTATCAGCTAACTCCCCGCTAACAAAGCTCCTCTCCAGAGACAAGCCAGTGTATACTGCGTGTATACATTTTCCGTGCATCACATCTAAGACGTGCCATTGTTTCTCGATAATGACAATATAAAGGCAGTGCACACGGGCATAGATATATGATCGCACTTACAAACAATATTATGATATGACACATGCCACTGTGACACATGGGATGTTCCCAAAGTAAAGAATCTGCTGGGAACAAGAAAGATCACAACGTCTTCTCCAGAGAGTCAACAGAGCGAAGTCTCGTCTTACTAGCTCCAAAACCTTTGGGTATTACATTGCTGCAAATAGCCTACAGCAGTGCAGTTATGTGGAACAGAATAGAAAAGCACGCTGGTTTTGGTTGGTTAGAAATGAAATGTTAGATCTGTAGCGTTTACTGTTGTACAGTTGTTGTTATTTCAGTCTGTGGATATTTGCGGTGCGTCTCTTGACATGGTCCAACCAAAGAGGCAGCATTACTCAGGCTCTGGCCACATGTGAGCCGCACATTATGACGAGCTGCGCTGGCCTCTGACCACCCCCGGTCTATAACTGCAGCGAAAACAAAAGGAGACAGAGAGTTCAAAGTGGTGTCTGTTTTGTGTGTAGTCATGGTGGCCTGCCATTGGATGCTTTCATCATATCTCTCAGCGATGCCACAGTGCCCAGAGGGGGTGATGTCACAGCAGGGTCAATCTTGGATATGAAAGAGGGAACCACGGCTGCCAAGGTCTTGTGGGGAGGGACAAATTTAACCATAAATGTCCTGAGATGGGAGGGAAGCAGGCACCATGTGGCATACTCGCCTACGCGCCTGCACATCAGGCCTGTGTACTGTCAGCCAATTGTAGGCCTCAAGGTCCGGGGACGCAGATAGACAACCACATGCTTCCGTTTATGTCTCTGTCACTCTTTGTTCTCGTCTCTTCTCCCGGTCTATCTGGAACAGAGTTAAATGGACAAAGTACTCCACGAACAAAGAGAGCATCACGATCCTCAGTGCGACACTTACTGCTCAGAGCAGCTGTTGAAATGTCAAACAGGGCTGAGATGAGAGAAGTGTCGAGAGCGGGATGAAACTGCTGACACCTCATTTCCTTTTATTCCCAGTTCTGAAGCCACTTTTGTCACAGAATGTTTTATAAATGTGTGGGCCCTATCTCTCGTCACTTGTGCTTTTCACCCTACATCAAATGCAGAAACACAACACATGCAATCACGCAAACTGCTCCTTGTGAGTCATTTGTTCTGCCGTGGTAGCATGCTCTTTGTTTGAACACATACTGTCTGTTTCTCCCCAAATCCACTTTTTGAGAGAGTACAGAGGGAAGCACTGTTATCCAGACTGGCTGAAGCTCCTCTGTGCGGGTGTGTTGTGATTGCTGTCTGCACTATCGCTATTCTTTTCTTCGTGAAACGTAAATCTCATGTTTTAAAGATTCCTTTAATGGGAATCAAAGTCTAAATATTTCAATACGGCTATTTTATTATTCAGCAGACTCACAGACGTTTTTTAGCCATCTGACTGCGAGAAATCCATGTGCCTCACTTCTTAGCGGCGCAGGTACATGGCTTCAGCTGGCAATATTACAAGGATTAGCATGGCATATGAAATATTTAGTGGATTTCTTCTCCCCTCCCTCTAAAACCCAATAAATCAAATGACTGCCAAATGTCATTAAAGTGATGGTCTTTGACTGGGTAAGAGAGAGGCCCTTTTCATATTCAAATTTGGGGTGGAAGAAATGAAAGAGCAGAAAGGTTACTTGGTTTAGCTGACAACCCCCAGTGCCCCTACACTGGTGGGTGATGACTAGAGGAGGGGCAGATGGGAGGAGGAGGAAGCGGCGAAGGGAGGGGGGGGGGCACTGTGACAGAGAAGGTATTGTCTGATGTGCCAGCCGGGTGTCCTCGTGGCATTGGTCTCCTGTTGGCGCAGGCAGGGCGTCTGGCCTGCTGTTTTGATTAGTCAAGGATGTTTTTTCCCCCTTTTCCTTTTCTGTTTTTTGGGTGAGGTGTCACCTCACAGTACATCACACGCAGGGGCTAGTGGGACAACCAGCTGTCTCTCTGTCACCAACTGTCACCGGCATTGTCTCTCCTCTCTCTCCGGCTGAACAGATGAAGGATATTTGAATGGCAGGCCCTATTCTGTCCTCCTCTCTCTCAGGCCCAGTATACAGAGGAATCATCGATATTCATCCCCTCGCCCACCTCCAGCCTCCCATTCTGTGTTCGCCATCGTTGGGAGTCATTCATATGTAAACGCAGAGATAAAACATATGGTGCTAATTTGCAACAAATCAACAGTGACCCAGGCTGACTTTCTACTTCGGATATTCATAGTGAGAGTTACTAGACGCCCAGCACCTGTCTGTGTTTGAAGCCTTGCCTTATTCATTACCACAGTGTGCTGGCAAACAGTATCAACAAAGGCACAGCAGGCCTATAATTTGCATTCCTCCTACAAGGTGACATAATGATGTAAAGTATCAAAGAAAACTGATTTTGTGTAAGACATAGAGGTTGTTGTAATGCCATTGCCACTGGTCTCCTGAGACAATTAGAAAAGGAGATTATAATAGATACACGAAGCACTGTTTGTTACCTTAATTCCAAAGGGAAATCAGCTTCAAAATCATTTGTATGTGAACTCATTGAATGGCAGCTGTCCTCACGCAGATACGTCCTCAGGAATGACAACGATGATCTGAGAGGGATACAGTGAGGCAAACAAACTTTGATTTCACTTCACTTACATCATTAGAACCACTCATAAGGTCACAATATGAAAATCAGTTTGAGGAACATCATGAAACACATATCTGGATGAAAAGGAAACTGTGTTGACAAAGTTAATATCCATTATACATCAAATTGATAATGTTAATTCTGAATAAGTCAAAGGTGTGAAATATTCATGTGGAGCTGTCCAAAGTTTTTTTCCCCCTCTTTCTCTCTTGCTCCCCTCCTTCTTCTCTTCAAGTTGACTTGACTTTCTTCTCCATTAATTATCATGCCCAGGAGGTTTTTCAGGGAGAGGAGCAGC
Source organism: Myripristis murdjan (assembly GCF_902150065.1). Lineage (NCBI taxonomy): Eukaryota > Metazoa > Chordata > Actinopteri > Holocentriformes > Holocentridae > Myripristis > Myripristis murdjan. The sequence goes on from NC_043982.1 coordinate 20,976,735, forward strand.
CATCAGGCTGAATCATCTTGACAAGGCGGCATGGCCCAATTACACCAGCGCTCCACCGGGCTTTGATGTGGCGGAAAAGCAGAGAGATAGGGGCAAATCGCGGAGCCATATTATGGTAATGATCTGATTTAATCCTGCCACTAAACTTTATGTAGCTTGTTTAAAGAAGATGCTAACGCTAATTACAGAGGTGCAGAGAGGTGCTGGGTGGGATAGGGTGGAGAGGGGTGAGCCGAGGGGCTTGTGGTGGCGGCGCTGCTGCTGTGGCTGGTGGGAGTTTCGTGTCTGCAAAGTGTAGCTCATAAATGTTGTAAATGAAAATGAGACAAAGTGGACTTATCTCCATTTAATTATACATCCTGCGCAGGTAAAAAGGTGAGGGGCAGAGGAGGGCACATGCGTGAGCGCAAAACCTGTTGGGCGACCATTGTTAATTAACACATCTGAGGATGGGAGGTAGAGCAGGTTTGAGAGTGGGAATGAGACTTAGACAGCAGGAAAGAGAGAAGGGGGGAGATTACAGAGGGGTGTTACAAGGAACGCACGATAATATCAGCCTGTAATTAACTTGTCACTTCAATTACAGCCCCTCAGATTGGAATTGTCTTGGGTTGTGGCGCCGGGCCCTGTCTGTATGGTTAATTAGTCCGACGAGTGGCCACCACGCTCCTCTCCACTCCCCATGCCGTCATGCCTGCAGCACATTGGTTTATTGTTCTAGATGATTGACTAGCATGGAGCTGGAGACTGAAACCCGGAAGAAGGGTCCACACTAGTCTCATTGTGCTCTACTACATTTTAATGCATGTTTTTCCTGTAACCTCTGTGCTTACCTAGGTGTGCTTATCATCTGTATTATTCTGCATTTAAAATAAATTCAATCTCAAATCTTCAAATAGAAGCAGAAAGGAGAGTACTTTGTATTTAAAGAATTAATGGATATATATCGCCCACATCTCCAAGTGTTATAATGAAAGTCCAGCATGGAAAGCTAAGAACCCACCTGTGGACCATTTCAAATTGCTAACAGTAATAAATAAGAAAAAAAAAAAAAAAAAAAAGATTAATGCAGAGGCAGTGTTTTTCTTGTTGGACCACAGGACATCAGTGCCATATGAAAGCAAATATAAATATCATACAGACAAACTGCAGACTACAGAGCAGTCACAGAGTCTCCTTGTAGGAGCAAGCTTGTCTTTGATATGGTCTGCTGTTTTTTCATAGAAAAAACATTATATAGATCCCCCAGCCTCAATAGGCACAAAAGACAAGATAATTATTTGTTTGCATTTTGTTTAGAAGGAGAACAAAGATATTTAGCATTCTTAGATAGGTTTTAAACTTTTAAATAAAATGCAAGTGCTATAAATATACATTAGAAGAAACAGTTGCAGTCTCTTGTACGGTTTGTCCTCTGTGTTACCTCCCTCACTGTAGATGAGGACATCTCCTGGGACGCTGAAGGCCTCTTTGTAAAGATTCATCACTTACACAGGCAGTAGAGTGTACTATCACAGCGGTGGGTGTAACTCTTTGAAATTTCACTGTTATGCAGAACTTGCACTTGTGAAGGACTTAAGATGTGTTGAGCATTTTGACACAGGTATAATCCTCAGCGGGCTAGGCTCGATTCTTATTCTCTAGACTAGTTCCTTATTCTCCAAGGGGAAAAAAAGAGGAAACTTTGACAGTTCTGGTTGTATTGGACATACAAAGTGTTTCAATTCAGAACACATACTGTACATTTTGGGAAAATTGGTTACAATGCTCTATTAATGTTCTGTTTTGTAGTAGCAACATTAGTGATAGTTACTTAAAAGTGCTGAGCGTCATAGTGAGTTTTACTTTAATTCCAGCAGTCAGTATGTCATTTTGAATGGTGGAAATTTCCAATCCATTTGCACCATGGATCTATTACTGTATCTGAGGGCTCAAAAATCATTCTGTAACCTGCCTCTTCTGACTCATCTATGTTTTGCCTTCATGACTGCAGTTTATCTACTTAAGAGAATCAACCATGGATCATAGCTTTCACCTGTATTTATTTGTTTAGTTTCTTCCATAGAAAGAGCAGGTACTGTTTTGCTCACTCAGTGTATAGCGGTGATTCCAAGGTTAAAGTTGTTTTCAGTCTTAGCTGGGCTGACAGAAACTGAGGCAGATCATTTTTATTCAACTGCAGTTACAGTTTCACTCCTCCCCACCATTCTGAAGTGCGGTCTACTAAAAGCTGCCTTACTATGCCATATGGCGACATCTTATGCCAAACTTGGTAAAGATCCAAGGCATCAGTAAATGACCATAGCCCTGTAGATTGGAACAAGCCTGCATGTCACTTGGAACATGAAGCAGCAAGAATCCAGGGTTAGAGTTGGGTTAGGGTTAGCTGCCTATAGTGAACCTCATGTATAGAGCTAACGTTAGCTATTCATACTGTGTGCGTAACTCTCTCCCTTTATTTAAATTCAATAAGCATGTTGCATACATATGATGCATTGTTGTTATGACAAGAAAATCCATCCTTTTCATAAACAATGCAGAAGACGGTTCTTTACCGAGACATTAACCAGCTTGAGTTAAACACCGCACAATGTTCCCGAGTTCATACATATGTCAAGTGTACAGCTCAAATAAAGTCTCATGTATTTTTATTGGGTAGAAGAAAAAAACTGTATGTCAAACCCAAAGCATCCTTATTTTTTCATCATTTTTCTTATGTCAGAAAAAAGTTAAATTCTAACCGACAGGGTGGCAGGCCAGCAGCAGGCATATGTTTGGAGTCACACCAGACAAGTTCTAAAATTATTTTTAATTATTTAAAAATGGTAAATACAGTGAGTTTTTTGGTTGATTATTAAATATTTTTAATGTTGCCAAAACATGAAACTAAATGCAAAACATTTTAACTAGCAGGACTGTATTTTTATTTATTTATTTTTTTCCTGGTTTTGCCATGTATCTGTAATTTTTTTTTTCTTATTGAGACTGAACGCTCTCTGTGTCATCGATTGCAATCTCCCTGCCCCAGTCTGTGAAATTTTATGGAACATGAAAGGATGTGATTAGCTGTGCTCAGCTGTGCTGAATGGAAGTAGCTTTGGTTTAGCAGGTTTGATGCCAAACATCATCTATTTAGTAGCTGAACTGTTGAAGGTGATGGTGCTATCATTTTGAATGTCTCTTTGGATTTATTTCCCCATCTTTGTGTTTTTTTGTGTTGCTAGATATTTGAAGAGAAGAGTGTGGGAAGCCTTTTAAGTTTTTTTTTAACTGTTTTTTTTTCAGCAAGTCTTCTTCTAACTTCTGACAGTTTTTTTTCTTTTTGGTCAAGTCAAAGAAATCGCTAACTAACTTTAACATGAAAGGTGCTTTCTAATTGTACCATTGCATGGAAAAATGCAAGAGGCAGCGGCTCTGAAATTTCTTAAATTTGTGTGGTTATTTCAAAATGTTAAAATGGCGGAGGCTGGTGGGGGCCCCAGACAAGATTAACCTGTCAGTGTTTCCACAGTAAAAATATCCTGTCGGATTCTGCTGAGTGCACCTGAATTGTCAGTGCTGATGGAACAGATGCAAACTGCCATCAATTTACTTAATTAATTTTCCTCATGAGTGACAAAATATGAATATAGCTATTATCTATCTATATCTGATGCTGTGCACATTTGCTTCCTTCATTTCTGCAATAATGTTAAACTATTTTAACAAGAATATTTATTTCCAAAATTCCAGAAATTGTGTCAGGGTGTGAAAGGCTTTCAGACAGAACATCATGAAATATTTTGTGGGCCGCTTATCAAAACAAACAACAATTAAATTTAATACTGATCATCACTTTAGCCAAATCATCTTGCAGTCAGTACTTAAACTGGCTAATGAACAACAGGCTGCTGCTCTCAGAAGTAACAGACAGAAAAGAATCTCATTGTAGCTGTGAATAAATGCGCTGTAACCTTCACTGTGATATTTCATTAACTGGACCTTTTTTTTTCTTCCATGCATTAATTTCATTATTGAACTGAATTACTTACACATCCTGTAACTGTAATTATATACTCCATTTTAAACAGTATCAAGGCTACTGCGCTACATTTCTCTGTTAAGTAGCCATAACTTTATCTCAGTGTTGAATGGAAAATAGGCCTGTCAAAGTCACATGGAAAAAAAGAGCTAGCTACATTACTGACATTTTCATGGACAAATCAAAGACACCTGGAATATTTATTTATTTATTTAATTTATTTTATTTGAATAAGGACATACTCTGTTAGTCTGCACAGCATAGCAAAATAGCTTCATTCTTTTGGTTTACAGAAGGACGTGATGCTGATGTTCTGCATATGAGGTTGATGAGACAACTAAAAGTGCATGCAGCTCTGCCTTTGTTTCAACCAGCATTTGACCTGTATATTACAGTCCTCCATGTCTTTATTTAATTGTATGTTTGTTGGCAGTAAATTCCTGAGATGTGAACTCTTTATTGAAAACGCTGACTGCCCAAAAGACGTCCTGGACTGTCTTATTGCATAGTTACCACTTGCTGTGTTCAGCGTGATCCTACAAAAATGTAATGTAACTGTGCAACAACCTTCAAATGAAGAGAGTCAAATTAAATATCTTCATCAGTCTTCACAAACATTGTTGGCAATGGTTTAGGTTTTAGTGGCACACAGTTTGTCTAGAGCACTGTCAGTAAGCGCTATATGAGGCGACTATGTGTGTAACATCAGCTAGGGGTAACAGTCAGTTCTAACCCCACAACTTATTAAATTAAATTGTGGATAACAAGAAGAAGTCTCTAAACTACAGCCACTCATATAATTTCTTATTTCTTATGTCAATAGGCATAATATTACATTTGCTAACCTATAAATTGTTTCAGACAATTTCAAAAATAGACTAGATGTGTAAAAGTAGTGGAGCAGCAACAGTAGGCGTTATGTCTACAGCATGCTGGTTGACAATCCAGAAAAACAAGAAAAGGAAAAAAAATTGGGCTGGCTGGGGCCCCCCTAAGGAAGGTGGGGCCCATGGCGGTAATTCCTTTGTAATGCCAAGAGGCCAAAACACTGGCAGCATGAGCAGTAATTTAGCTGTACCCATATGTGTCTATAATGAAGTTATGGCAACACCTGAAAACGGCAACACTCAAATGACTAAGAGAGAACAGAGCCATTACTGCCTCATGTGAACTCAAACAGCAGACACATGGTTGTGTGTTATACATACTGCTCATCAGGCTGATCTCACAAGGAAAGATTCGGAAATTGAGAGAGTGGGCTATAGTTTCTGTCCTTCATGGTCAAAAAAAAAAAAAAATAGTAGTTATACTCTGAATGTAAACACTGTTTCTCTGTGATTGTTTGCCATCACAAATATGTCATCCACTTGAGGTTATGCTATGCCGGTCACAAGAGAAGTCTTGGCCGTGCAGGGCAGGGGTAGTGGTTGGAGAAAGACATGATGAAGCTTCCTTGGTAACTTTTCCCCAGACATCTGTCTGCCTGTGGCCTTCAGATCTCAGGCCCAGGAAACCCTCTGGGGCGCTTTCTGTCTGACATTGTCATTACTGGACAACATACAAGTGTTGTGGTTTACAAGATTGAAAACAAAAAGAATTCATGTTTCTCTTTCTCATTTCAGTTAGGCAGCATGATTGTGCACATATTCCCTGGAAGTGAAATGATCCATGAAAAATGGCTGACCTATCAATCAAATCTGGCAACAACAAGCAAATGAATATAGGCTTGTTGATTTCACTCAAACCCTGGAAAGGATTTATGATCATGCCGCTTCCCCCTGCCCATTTCATGATTTTTCTCTTGTGATGTTTTCACTGTTCTTTGCATACAATCTAAGTTTTATTTCAAGACAGATGTAACTTTTGTTCCTATTGTTTTGTAGACCCTTTGGTGCCTCTCAGTTGGAGGAAAAGGCAAGTGATAATTGTTAGACTAGTCTGGTTCTGATATAGTGGCAATCATCCGTATGAAATCCACCTCACCAGCTATGACAGCAGCAATGGGGAATGCACACCTCATGAATAAGCTGGCATGCAAAACTTCTGTTGCAAGAAGAATGAATTAAAATGAGATCTATTATCATGCTCCTCCATGGTGGCTTGCCAATAGCTGGACTGAGAGCATGGCCATTATCCAATTGCACAAACCCTTTGATTAGCAATAGCCAATAACATGTCACTGATCTAACTTAGGATAATACCATGCCTTGCCAGAGCAATTGTTTACAAGTTATTAAAGGATCCTCCTTACTCTTTCCACCTGTTAATCTGTGCTAGGCAAGGCTGGGGAGATGCCTGCAAAGCACAATAAAGACAAGACTTTGGAAATCTGCGGGGGACTTCGGTCAAAAGGCAAAATTAGCTTGACAATTACTTGGTGATGGTGATATTAAGTCCAGGCACAAAACTAAGGCATTGAACCGATTAAAGAACTTTTTTCTACTCCATGGGAGGATCAAACGTAGAACTTCAGCCAGCTTGTTTTAGTGTTGCCATAAAAGTGTCCCTCTGCCTTCACAGATATGATCCGAGAGCTATAGCAGTTCAATCCCTCCTATTGTTAGAAGCTTCAACATCTTTATGTGCACCACCATGTGCAGTAACCGCGCTTGGAATTTGGGTGAGGTCATGGGGCAAAGGTGCGCCCATTTCCTGGGGTTTTACATTGGCACTGTGGATTTAATATTAAAATTCCCTGCTTGTCAGCCCCCTGACAAAATGTTTTCTGCTTTTCCCTTGCAAGCTGACAGACCAAAGTACCACCCTTATGTGTGCTGAAACATTTGGGCTTGTCTTTTGCTACTTTTTATGACAAGATTCTATTGTGATTAGGATATAAAAGAATGATTGTGCATAATTTTGTGAATGAGAGATTTCAAATATAGCACGCCAAATACTGCAGTACATACAGACATAAAGTGCATACATGTTACTCGGTTAAACAAACATACTAATTGTATTCTTGTCTAAAGTGGGGTCAATTTTCATTATCCTCCCATGGGATAAGGATAACATTTTCATATCAGAAAGTTATTTTAAAGAAAGTAAAATATGGTCATAAAGTTGTCACAGTTCACAAACTGTGCAAAGCTGCTTTATGAGATGACGCCACAAATACCAAATCTGTCTGTTATTGGAAGTGACATTGTCATTATGCACTGACACAGCATCGCTGCTCTAGTGGGGCATAAAAATGTCCTACTAAACCGGCAACATAAACACGCTGATAAATTACATTTATATGCCATCAAGCTGCGACATTTGCTGACACCAAAACTGTTTCTCCAGATCTGCCGAGGCGATGGTTCTCATTATCCAGTCGAGGAGTGAGCGGCACTGGGATGTTAATGAAAAATACACAGACAGTGACCTTTGTAAAGTCTCCCAGCAAATGACAGAGTTAACAAACTCCAGTCAGGGTGCAGTGAAAGCTGTAACAGAGGGAGGAAGCCTTGCTGCTCAGGATTCATTGAAAGAGCTCAACGTCTTATCAAGGTCAGGATGTTGTCAGGGTCCACTGGCACTGTCTGACTCCGCAGGTCGTCCTGTGGGATGGAAATGGAAGGGGATCAGAAAGGTCACAGAGGTTGCTCACTCCTGTCTTTCCTCCAGAAACCTCAGCTACAGAGGGAGAAAAACTCAGGCCTGAGCTCTGCCCAGGCACCGGGAGAGTTGGAACAAGTCAAAAGACCAGGATTTGACTCCTTTGAGAGTGTGGAGGAATTTCTATAATGGCTAATGTCTTAATTAGCCCATAAGAAATAATAGAACGCAGGACTGAAATACAGCCCGCCAAATCATGACAAAATGGCAATAATGGTTCACTTGGATTCCTAAAAAATATGCAACTCATTAAGCATCGGGGTAACAGGCTAATATCCTATTTTCCTATTTTGCAGACAAGGTTTATAGGGCAAAATCAAATGTACAATTTTATTAAAGATAGGCGTGTCCAGCAGACAGCATATAAAATGATATTTTGTTTCCTTTTATGTATCCAGATATGCAAGCTAGTATTCTTGTGGTATTACTCTACAACTGTAAAGGCACATTTAACAACTATTATAGAAACAGCTCGGGGTTTACTGCCAAGTATCAAATTAAACCGCCTGTGACCTCTGGGTTCACTCACTCATTTTCATAAATCCCTGCATGGACTGATTTATTGGAGGACCTCAAGACGGGTTACCAGACGATCTGTGAATCTGCTGAGTTGATGATGGCACCATGTTTTTCGACCACAGTCTATTAGGCTCCTTTGAAGCTTAGCTGATCACTGCTGATAAAAGGGTCAACACAATGACAGTTACTATATGAGCCGCAATCAGCCCTGAAACCAATAATGGTGGAGTAATCATCCTCCATCGTGGTACTAATTTATGAAAGATGTACACAGTGATGCTAATAGACTTACTGTACATTGAGGAACTCGCAAGTAATTCTTGTGCTGTCAACTTGGAGAATCTTACCGCATCAAGACAATTCGGGTAGTATCAGATGAGTTGTCAGTTGCATTAAAATATACTAAATTCACAATCAAATCGTCTAACGTAGCTGGAAATTATAGTGCGGTCCAGCGTTAGCAACCCCCCATCTGGAGGTCTAAGCAGCTTAAAACAAAACCTTATAATTATGATCAGATCCTTTTTGACCCAGGTCTGTGTGGTAATACCTTGCTTTAAAAGCCTTTGGGAAATGTTTCAGGTTTTGGTTGAGTTGTGCTTTGCTCTATGGCTGTTGCCCTTTCTCACGCTCTCACTAAGAGCATATGGGACCGTCCAGCCTCAACCTCAGCCTGCACCAGGCTCGCCGTCTGCCAAAGCCCTGTCACACCTGAGTACAGAAGATCAAAGAGCCCTGCGGTGCCTACAACCACACAGCTGCAGCACGTGCCAAACTTCCTTCACTGCTTCAGCTCCTTTGCCTTCAACACATGTGTTTCCAAGGTCGACCACTAATCCTCCATTTATGTGCATTATCGTATCTGTGGAGCTCCCTGGAGTGACAGCCCTGGAAACTTTCACCCATGTCGCCTTGTCCTTTGGAGATCTTATCCTTGTTTTGTAAAGTTTTGGTTTGTTTGTTTGTTTGTTTGTTTGCTTTAGCTGTGGAAAGCCACAACGAGAGCAAAGGAGCGTGATAGGAAAGCTTCTGCAATCACACCATGCAGGCCAAACCAAAACCAGTAAGGCATAATTGTCGTTGGGGTTTCCACTTGTAAAACAACGGCTTTGGCTGGCAATGGAGGCCGCTTTTCATACCAGCAAGTTGAAGAGGAGAACACTGTCTGTCCAGCACTGAATTAGGGCTCCAAATTGGGACTGTCATTAGAGAATTCCACAGGGACTGCTAACGATGCAAAATGCTGAGTCAAGCCAAAGCAGAAAAACCTCTGGGACATATAAATATTCTAGATAAAGCCACGTATCTGAGCAACAGACAAACAAACAAATTAAAAGTATAACCATCTTATCCAGCATAAGAAAGACAGCTATTGATTACCACTTGGCTTGAAGAGTTTTACAAAATGTGTCTACCTCTCATGGAAGAGACATTTGGATGTGGGGGGACAAGTTGAGGTTAAGTTCAGGTCTTGTGCAACTCAACCCTCATTTAGCAAGCAGTGTTTAAGTGATCGTATTGACTTCCGCAGACACATTCAATCTAAGTAAACCTTTTTAGCTAGGATTGATTTGGAAAAAATCACCACGGGTCCCTTTAATGCTCTAAGCCCCATTCATTTCCACAGGGAAATTCATCCTTGTCCTTTTACATCAAGTGAAGTGGGGATTTACTTGTACTTTACCATTCTCTTAATGAAACCAACCCCGAAGAACATTCTGAAGGACATATGGTGTGTGCAGTTATCAGTGAAAAATATGTTGAAGAGGGTCTCACTTCTGTGATTATATAGCAAACCCACAACAGCAGGAGTAGTCCTGTGCTCAATAGATCTAGGCTAAATAGTCGTATAAAATATGTCTGAACTTGTATTTCAACCTCCTTGTGGTAAAGTATGGATAGTATCAGATAGTTTCAGATAGAGTCTATTTTAGAAAAGTTTAGGAAGTACACTAAATCAAGTTTCCAATACTTTCCTGTGGTTGTTCTACATTTTCTGGCAGCCCTTCTACTGCTCTATAAGGCAAACCACACTCCAGATGCAATACAACAAATGCTAAGGAAAATTTGCATATACTGTTACAGCAAAGTAACCCAAGTCTGAAATTTCTACCATACATTATGGCAGAAGTATACTGTCATACAATATGATTCATGAGTTGCTGTCTTATTGGAAGACGTGAAGGAAAATGTTGATAAAATGTTCAAAAGAGATATGTTTATTGTTAATATGGGGAATACCAATAACATTTATGAAATTGTGTAATTGTGAAAGTAGGCAATTACACTGGCAATTTACTGATCAGCACATATAAAACACAGAAACCATGACAGAGCTCACTCAATCTGCACTCAATATTCTGTATGAGATGCAGCTGTATGCTTTGGGTAATCACTGTAATTCAGCGGGAAAAATGGCTTGCTTGCATAACTGATATCCACTGTACCATTACTAAGGGGTGAGCAAGGCCACTGTTTTATGATGCAGATGTTTATCAGAAATGAGTCACCACTCGCTGGGACCAAAGAGAGGCACTGTGATGTACCAGCATCTTTGTATGCCTGCCAGATGCACTGGTCTCAGCTTCATGTTTTCATGACAACTGTTAAATCCCCGCAAAGCCACAGGGTTAGCACTGGCCCAAGGTCAGGTGTGGACACACACTCGAGACGTGTCTGACTTGAGAATCATGTTCAAAATGTTCCACAGCCATTCCAAAATTAGATATCCAGTATTTGAATGAAATGATGCCTATTCTTACTGAAGCATCAGTTGCTGAAAATGAGAACTCAATGTGGCACTTTGTTGTAGATACAGCATTGCTTTGTAACAGTAGTATAATAGCCCACTGAAGTCATTTGGATGACAGCATAACAATTTTGGAAATAAGATAATATTAAGATCATTTGCTTCTTCAGTTATTACCCCCACATCAACCCCCCCACCCCACCCCCCCACCCTTACCCCTCCCCCTGGGTTGGCTACGATATACAGTGTTTTGGGACAAAACTCTTGACATGTAATGGAAAATGATATTAACAGGGCTTGTGCTGTACTATATGGAACTGATATCCAACTTTTTAACAACATTTTTAAGGTTGCCAAAAATATTCACTTTTCATGACTTTATTTTCAAGTGTAATATGCCTCACATTAAGAATTACTTGCTTTTTGATATTTTACATCTTATTACTGCAGAAGTGTATTTCTTCACTGGATTTGAAGAATAAGTTCTGAAACACAGCACAATCACATTCCCAGGCCGTGTTTGGCAAACAATACCAGCTCCCTTGATTCAAATGATATAAACCTGCTGAGTGGAGGCATTCCAGAAGGCGTGTCAATTCAAATAGTGCAAACCTGGCTGATAGGGATGATTTATGCAACTGTGTGTTGGAAGAAGCGCCATTCGAAAGTATAATTTGCTTTTGTGTGATACATGAATTGGAGCAGGTCTGAAGCTGCCTTTTAAAATTGATAGATTATTGGAAATTCCGTGACTTTTATTCTAACTGATCCAAGAAAATCAAATTTTAATAGTGCCTTCATTAAACATTTTTGATCACATACCTGCATAAATATACAGATTTTTTTTCTATTATTGGTTGTTCCTCACTCAGCAACATTAATGTAATATAATCCAGTATTTTAATTAGCTTTTTCAAATCATAAATAAATGTAAAAGACCAAATGGCTGGAATGTGTGGAGCCAGCTTTTATGAGGTATAATAATATTTTATATAAACAATGTTCCCATACATATATGGGAACATTTTAGACCACAAACAGTTCTTGGAAGGACTGAATGCTCTTCTCTGTGGGAAATATGGTAATTAATACACAGAGAATGTTTCCCCAGGAGACTCCTACAAATGTAAATATTGAATAATAACTTTTGCAAGGTAAGGGGAATTGCAAACAAATAACCAAGGACCATTCCTTTGGGAATATGGGGGGATTATTTCAGGAGTTTTATCTGTTTTGTACAAAACAAGAATTGTTTCGCGTTTGGGGAGATGCGAGTTGCATTCAAAGCCATGATGGAAGGGGCTGGGGTGTGATGGGGAGGCTGCACCAATAGGAACCAGAAGGTTTAGGGGTCAGCTGAGGAGTAGTGACAACATGCCACTCACCAAATCATCTCTAGTCTCTCTAATGCAAAAATTAACCGTCCCCTTTATACCGACCACAGCGGATTTAAGAGTGGCTGGGCTACATGGTTGAGCAATACTTCCTTCATAATTCAATAAGGATCAGTTTCACTACAGAGAGCACTGGCGTCAGGGAAGGGAAATCTTTGGGGCAACAGAATGCAGAATGAAGTGCAAATGCTGAAGCTCACCGAAAGGTTTCGATTTTGCTTGTCATGCGCTCCGTGTTAGATGGAGGTTGAGAGCATTTGGTCCATCGCCTAATGTGTTCATGTTGGCACTCGCCTTCTCACCGGAATGGGCGCCAGATGTCTTTTTTTTTTTTCCCCGAGTTGAGGACCTGAAGCATGGTGACTCGCAGGGCCCTCGTGCTGTTCCAAAAACCGCCAGCAGTGTACACGCAATCGGGCACCATTTAATGAGTCACACAGTTGCTTCAAAGTGAAATTACATCCATTTAAACCTGTCTTACACGTCACCCAAAGAGGTGAAGAAAAAAGTGTCTACCTTCAATTTATAGCCGAATGAAAACCGCAAAGACAAAAGGGGGACATGTGCAAGTTATTATGGATATACTCCATTCTCAATGATGAGAGCAGCATGTATAAAATGGGGGGAACGGGAGGGGTGGCATAATCTCTGCCTAGCATATTTGTATGATACCAGACTTTGAAATGGGAAAATCAAAGGAAAGCCTTTTAGAACAAAATGTGAACTTTCTTGCCACATTTTTTTCCCATTGGTCCTTCATGTCCACGCTTGGTACATAATCATCATTTCAGCTGTTGTTTCGGGCCATCAAAGGCTCCGTGCTCGATTACTATATCGCAGATGATCACAGGAAAGTCAGAAGGCATGCTCGGTGAAGAGAGCCAGCCGCCAGAAGGTACCGTCTGAGTTGCTGACAGAGTACAAAGAGGGCAGAATGTTTTGGCATGTGCAGCCTGCGTACATATATATGTGAATGTTGGGCTATAAAGCTTTAATACAACGCTTGGGAGCCATGGAAAAAGCAGGAGCCTGGCCCAAAGTTACAGGAAGAGGGCCACCACGTCCACAGGAGGCCTTTCTGTGTGGGCGGCTGGAACAGTGGCGACAGCGCTCGCACCCACACTGACATGGGGCTTAAGCTGTTGTGTTTTATTTATCCGGCGTTCTTGTGGGAGCCAAAACACAGAAGTGCGCAACTCTGGGACTGTCAATAGCCAACATACTTGGGCGTGTGTGGTGGCAGGCCTTGTAACCAGTGTCAAAGACATTTCCCAGAGGCAGACAACACACAGTGTGAATTTCTATGATTACTAACAGCAGAGCTAGCATGTGAGAACACTGGCGGGCAAAGGGACCCAATAAAATGATTTATAAAACAATACAACCAAGAAGAATTGCCAGATACAAAAAGAAAAGACAAGGAGGTGACAAAAATGTAAGAGGCCCAACTTTAACCATAATGCCATTTTTTTCTTTGCCCTCATTGACATAATACCCCAACATTGACACAACCACTGCTTTTATCTTCCCAACAAGGCTATTTCAGTGTAAACTGAATATGTGGCTCATTTTTTGGACAGAGGAAATAGGCTAAGAAATGTGCTGCTATGCTTTTGATATACCTTCCAGTTTCCTGCGTCTTGCTGCGCTCTCATGTCGAGCAGCTGGGCAAATCGGTCGAGTTTCAGGCCGTAGCCCAGGCCTTAATGCCTTCCATCCCGCCGGCTGCCGCTTCCACCTCCATCCTGCAGGATGGGAGAAAAAAGGGCTGGAGGAAGTAACACCTGGTTCCCCTGAGTCCCGTTGAGGCCCCTGGGCTGGGATAGCCTGGACGGGACCATGCTGAGTCGCCTGGTCAGCTGCAGCGTGGAGGTGTGTTAGCGGAAAAACCAGCTGGGCAAACAGTCTGAGGCAACAGATGCTAAGCAATGTCATCTAAAGTGGAGAAATGGCATGGGCATGGCAAAATGGGTGGGTGTTTGTGCATGCTTGAGTGAATGAAAGGGAGAGAATGTGTTTTGAGTATCAGTCTGTAGTGGGGTGAAATCAGGTAAGCTGTCACCAGTAAATCTTTGCATCTCCTAGCATATGTTGAGCAGACAGCCCCTCTCTCCCTGGCTGTTTCTGTAAAACTATCAGCCACAAGGAGAAAGGTCCAGCCAAGACACTTCTCCAAAATACACACATGCACGCATGACATGCATGTTGAACTGTTTGATCATAAAGGCGGTGCCATCGGACGTGTGCGCACACACACAGACGCACACACATGTACACAGGACCTGGTACAGTGACTTCACAGGCCATGTCCCTCTCCCACTGCGTTTAAAGTGGAACCACACAGGGTTGCAGCCCCCGTCCGCACATCTGGAGCGGAGAGCCGTGGAGTCGCTGCTGCACCGGGCCACAGGCCCCTCCTCCTCCACCCTCCTCATCCTCAGCCTCATTATAAATCCCATTTCGCTGTGTCCATAATTATTCCACACAAGACTTATGCAACAAAGCAGTAGCCAAGCCAAATGACAAACAGACCAGAGCTATAAATTAAGACTTATTTCTTACTTTAATGGTTTGCACTCTCATAATGTTTGCCACTAATTTTGTACTGCAACAAAAAAAATGGCTACAGTGCACTTTTATTTCCCTTGCATCTTTCTTATTAACACTAAGTATCAAGCAACAAAACAAATATGGCATGTGTGGAGACTGAAAAAATCATTAGTTTTTCCTGTGCAAATCATTTTCTGTGAAGGAATTAAATGATGCAGTGCAGTGATTTTGAGAATACAGATGCCCCATGTGATATTGTAATTAGAGCCGAGAATCTTTACACACCAATAATAGTTATCTCACTCAAGGCTATTGTTTAGTAAACCAGCCAACAGAAAATTGTTTCTTAAGCTAAGTGGCTCTATAAATCTGCTTTAAGTGTCAAGCTTATTCTCAATTATCTTCAGTTACAGAGTGCCACATGAATAGTTTCTTCTTTCTTTTATACCTAAATTGGTTCATGTCATGATGTCATTATGCTTCAAGGCAGTTTCCACTGTCAAGTCAGCCTTTTTGCACAGCCTAGCAGAGGGAGTCTTGATCTATGATCGGAGCAGAGATCGGTCAAGGTTGTGCCTTTCAAAGAAAAACACAGAGATGAAAAAAATCCATACAGCTAAGTATTTTTTTTTTGCAATACTGTATCAATTCTCTACTCCCTTGTACTGACATTTATCATTATGCACATTATGCATAGTTTTATGATGTCTACATTTTAGTGCACAGTGTTACGTGAGTGCATTGCACTAATTTTGGTTTAACAAGTAAACATGTTGTTCTCCACCAATGGTGTGTCCCTCCTAACAAAGAGCAAAACCAGAAGGACAACCAACTTTTTGGCAGCTACACGCCAGAGGACACACAAGGCCCCCTTTGGAGAAATTGGAGAAAAAAAAAAAGAAGAAGTGGGTGTGGCCTGAGAGGAAGTGGATATAGCCCAATCAGTGTGAGAAGTTAATATGTTGCTCTTCAGTCCACGACAAACACTGAGTCAGAATTTTGTGGCGTTGCTCTTACCTGTTGTGACGGTATGTCATGCCCACTGCCATGCCCCCTTTTTGACTGGAGGGCCTGAAAGATTAATCAGATCCTCTGTGGCTCATGACAGACCTGGTCAAAGTTTTATGGTGCCATGTAAATGCATTCAGAAGTCTTTTTGTGATATGCCAAGCCCCCTACTGCGCCTCCTTTTGGCCAAGAGGTGTGAAAAGTTAAGCATTTCTCTCTGGGCCACTGACCAACCGTCCTGCCCAGTTTGGTGGAAATCCAATCTTCCGTTTGGAAGTCATGCCACTTAATATATTATGATATGCCATGTTCACTACCCTACCCCCTTTTGGCCAAGGGATATGAAAGGTAGGCACTCAGCCCATGAGCAGCCTTTCAACCACATTTGTTGGGATCCAAGCATCTGATTTAAAGTGATGCCGCTGTGTGACAAGTGGACAGATGCATGGATGCACACCGGATCATAGTCCTCCTTCTGATTTTTTTGGGTGGGGGACAATAAATTGGAGTGGAAATAAAATTTTCAGTGTAATTGTTTTGAGTCAGTTTGTCACTTGATTTATCATATAATGTGTATATTTTATTGGTCTACCCAGGTGTTATTCGGTAGATTGTATTTTTTGTTGTATGTATACATTTTCAGTGAATTCTGTATAATATTGTAATGTATTGTGGTACAAATCATACGGTGACCCATGTACTATGATATGTATTGTATTTTGAGTTATTAGCCAATACCCTACCCTAGAAATATGACAGACGACCTACTAGCAAACCACCATCGTTTATCTTTTTACTCTGGAATACCAGAGCCTAACATCTGAGAAAGTCAAATGAACAGCACTGTGACCAAGGATGTGAATCAGAGAGGAGAAGAGAAAAGAGGAGAGCAGAGGAGAGGAGAGGAGAGGAGAGTTCAGCTCTTCCCCAGAATCTTCCCCAGGCTTGTCACTCAGCTGTACCCAGCACTCACTTAATCAAGCAGGCATGTGGCATGGTGTGGCAACTGCCTGGGTGCATAAGTACATGTCTTGTGGTTTATGCTGGTTTAAGACAGGCCGGATGTGGCACTGGTGGCAGCCTCTCTCAACTTGTTCCTGGTATGTTTGTTTTGACAGTCAGCTAAGACCCCGTGGGCTGGCCCTTCTCGCCCTGGCTGATCCAAAAACAAAATACATTTGGTTTACAGAGACAGAAATAGAAGCCACATTATCCGTCAAATAGGGAAAGCTGTTGCCCAGAGAACTGTATAAAATAGTCATTTAAATTGTTTTTTTTTTTTTTTTTTTTTTTATTCCCCTGCCTTCTGGCTTTTTAGAATAGAACAAAGTTACTCGCACACAGCCATTTCACTCTAGCAAGCCATATGTATGAGCATTAATCAAATGTTCCTGGGCCTCGCCTTTAGTCCCCAATTCACAACATAACAAATATCCCTCCAAGCAGCACATCTGTAGAGGATGTCAATAAAGGACTTTGAAATGTACACCGACGCCAACACTCGGTAGACAAGAAAAGGGGGCTTTGAAACGGCTCCCATTGGAGGTGCGCGCTGAAAGGGAGACCAGCGGGGCATTGAAAAGATGTCCGTTTCCCTGAGTTTTTCTATATGTAAATCCACCTCCCCTACGGGTTCCGTTTCTCAGCGAGGTATCTATATATGGAGCCACTTTATTACAGACAAATCCTCTTTAATGTTCTTGTCAGTGGAAGAACAGCTGGAGCGGAGATAAAAATGAGGAAGCAATCTGCACCAGCTGTTGAAGTATTAATACAAAAATTAACTACTGTGTGTTGGTTAATTGCTTTCTGCTTAATGTGCTTTCAAAAGCCTTGATTCCTCTATTCTGTTACACAATCACAAATGCGGTGGGATATCAAGAGGCCTGTGAAATTAAAGATTCCATTTTAAGGAGCTGCCCTCCTTCCCCCATTCTTCTCACGGCTCAGCAGCCATAATGGACTCATGTGTTGAATAACCAAAATGGCCACATTAGACACCTGCTACCGTGCTCTTGGTAGACACAGACCAGCAACTCTCCCTCTCTCAGTCAGCAGCAACGCAAGTGCCGCTCATCCATCAAGAGCTCATATGAACATTGCTATAAGTGAGACTGTAGGTTTACCACACTCCCCTCCGTGCCATTCCAGGGATCGCGCCTACACATTGGCTGAGTGACGACTGCAGATTTCAAACAGCACAGCTGGTATATTTGCTTTAACTGCCATGCGTTTAATTTGCGTTATTATCTGTTGCCACCTCACTCCACAGATCCATACTGACTGAGGCCACATGGAAGCTGTTAGGAACGACGTGTCCCTTACAAAAAAAAAAAAAAAAAAAAAAAAAGGCAGAGAGATTTTTTTCCCTGTTTAAGGAGTCACAGCTCTCTTCCTCAGGGGCCCGTACATGCACGGGTTGTGTCTCCAGCTTAATTCTGTGCCGTAAAAATATTAATCAGAGCCAGATGAAGTGGGAAGAATTCTATGGCATTCTGTTTTTATGGATAATCTAGGGTTATTTATGCAGGATAAATAAGAAAATAATGAGGCCCAGGCAGCAGCGCAGAGGACACTGCTTGCTGTATGGACAAGCTCAGCCCAGAGCACTAATCTTTATAAAGATTAAACTTGATGTCATATTGAAGAGCACTAACTTGTTGTGAATAGAGGAGCCAGATAGATAGATAGATAGATAGATAGATAGATAGATATTTTGTATGCCATTGTTACTGTCAGTCTACAAAGGCAATAAGAAGATCCAGTGTTATACCTTGACCAGTTTTTTCAGTGTAATTTTAGTGTATGATTACTATTTTAAGACATGATCTCTATGTGGTGCATTTTATCCAGATAAGCTTCACCCCAAAATCGTTTCCATTGCTGTCCATTAGATGGCTTACTTGTACTACTAACTCTCCACATCTTGGTGAGGCTGGGGGCGCATAGTTCATGATAAGGCCACAGACTATATCTTCCAGGAAAATAATGCTGGATGGGAGCGCTGTGTTACATATGTGAGGTCAGAGAGAGGCCTGCTTCCACACAGCAGGAGCCAAAAGACAAGGAAGAGGACAAGCCAACTTGACACACTTCACTCTCAGAATATGTACATGCACTTAAGTGCACATGTGTGCACTGATCTGCATGTGCAGTATGCACAACCACTGCGATCATCACAAATATCATGGTACACTGCTCTGTTGTTTTCTCTCTGTCATGTGGCATAACCTAAGGCAATGATCAATACAAAACATGGTTGTTCTAAGGTTCAGAATGTGCAGTTGTTTTTATCACTGGATTGTTGTGAACATTGCATTATTTTCAACAAAACACAAAAAAATTGGACATTGTGTAATGAATAAAATCAACCAGAAGAAATTACATGTTTGTTACAAATTGTGTCCAAGAAAACAAAGACAGCTAAAACTGATGTACAAATACATAACAAAAATTATGAATAATACAGTAGCAAAATAAAATAATAATGGTAAAAAAAATAACAATAAAATATTTGCTTCTACTACAATGATAATAACAATGACAAAAGAATAAATATTAATAGTTTGTGTGTGTGTGTGTGTGTGTGTGTGTGTGTGTGTGTGTGTGTGTGTGCTTGCGCATGTGCATGTGTGGAATGTGACAGACTGTAGGGAAGTATAGAAAAATAGAAATGAGTGTAGATGGAGAAAGGCATAGTTGTTAAGGTGGAAATATATTCCATCAAATCTAATCATGTATTTTTCTGTTACCACCCTGATGGTAACAACATTTAAGAGCAGGATAAGGCAGAGAGGAATCATAACCTTATCATACAGCACAACTTTTATATGGAAAATTCCCATTCTCCCCTCTGCTTTGATATTGCATGTGTTGTGAACATGCAGTCTGTATCTCCGCTCCAGCGGCAACACCTCAAACTGTCATTAAAGCGCATGTCCTCAGGTGGAAAATGACTTCTGTGGGAGAGCCTCTCCAATGATAACATGGATTTGCTCTAAAATACGTTGCTTTTTTCAGAACATCATGAATAAGTAAATGTTGACGAAACCCTCTGCATTTTCAGTATCTTTCCTAATGCTTTTGCTTTTAAGATGCATATTGAGGCATGCATAAAACATCCCCCCACCCCTCTCTGCAGCTGCAATGAATGATGGAGGAAATTCGTGCACACAAAAACCTCTTTACAGCAAAAAGAAAACAGATGAACAAATAAACAACTAAGTCTAAATGTGTCCTAGGTGCAACAGCATGGCCTAGGATTATGTGTTTTTCCCTTTCTATTTAGCTGAGCATGTCTGTACGAACTGCACTGTCATCAGCAGAGTTTACTTTGGTTGAATGAACTTCATGGGATCTTTTAATTCATCCAATTGTCGGTGTTGCCTTGGAAAACATAGCTGTAATTTTGGCCCCGGCATTGACAAGTTTTTCACTTAGCATTGAGAGGATTAAATCAATTATGTTGATTCTGTATTTACTGCTTGCATGCCCACAGTCGTTTGTAATTAGCTTATTGCTTTTGATCTGATGTAATGTGATGAAATGCCTGGAAGCAGCCCTGGGAGCCCGCTTGGCTGGAGCAATTGGGGCGGGCGCCACTTCCAGGCCCCCACTCGAGCCCATCCGATTGTCCAAGCACGGGGAGGGGAGGGGACTAGGGGAGCGGGGCGACTCGCGTGAGCAGCCGCAGACAGAGAGGCAGGGGATCAGTGTCGGGTGTGGAGGGAGGGACCACCCGCTGAGATAGCGATGTCCTCCAAAACCTCATTACCCCCGGAGGCCTTTCCTTCACAAGCATGCGTAATAACTCCCAACCCCACCCTCCACCTTAGCTCTCACAACATCTGATACCCACAGGTACAGCGCCACAGAGGGGCCATTCCACTGATAGGGCCCCCCCCCAAGGCCCAAGGGCCCTCTTAGAGTAAGTAGCATTCAACCCTGGCCACCCACATCAATCAAAGACCCATAACACAGAGACCAATCATCTATTTTGGAGGGAAATTATTCATGGGAAGCTAATTGTTCTACCTAGCCACTGTTCTACATCCAAGATCTCACTATAAAAGACAAAGGATGGAGGATTGGAATTGAAATAGTCCAATATATTTGGACTTGGATCTTGCCTGACAGTTTAAGGACAGGAAAACCTTTTCAAGTTAATTCTGTCAACCTTCTGGTGAACAGAAGGATGAGGTCTTTGGCTCAACTAATACAAGAATGAATTGGATCTCAGACAAACGCGGAGTTTCAAGTGCTGCCCATCTCTTCTCAAAGGGAAACTGCTCCAGCATGACTTCCATGCAAACTACCCCAACAGCACCCCTCCCAAAGCACCCCTTTACCACCCCCTTCTCTTCCTTTCCCAAACTGGCGAAACAGACCCGTGGTGCGCTGCAGACAGTTCTGTTTATGGAAGAGGTCAGTGTGCCACATATGGCCAGCGCGTTAAAATACACATGGCTCCTGCCACGGCTGCTAAAAATGTATTGCGGCTGTCTGTACACGCAGGAATAAAATAAACTCTGAATGTTTCAACGAGCGGTGCTGAGAATTTAATGATTGAGTATTTGAAACTATGGTCAGATTTGTACATGAAAAAGCAGAAAAAACACGTGCTTTTAAAAAGTCCAAAGATATTGGGTTAGACGTCAGCAATATACAGAGGGCTGTTTGACTTGGCAGGAGAGGATGCACAGATTTGCCTGGGATAAGTGTGTGTCACACGCCATCTCAGAGGATAGCAGGGGCGCAATAAGCCATAGGAAACTAGTGGTGAAACTAAACACATGCAATGACAGCCACAGGCAGTTGATGCAAGCCAAGGAGTCTTAGCTCCCAAAAGACTGGCCTGAGGGGAGAGAGAGCAGGGCTACTGATAAGTGGAATAAAGAGCAGAAAATATGAATACCTTCCCCTTCAAAGCAAACCATTATGCGCCACTAAATTCTGATTATTTTCAGTGCTATTCTGGTGCTTATTTCTCTTGGCTGTGCGGAGCTCTGCTCTGGCTCTGAAGCAGATTAGTGGTTATATGTTTCACCTAACCAGCAAATAGACTCCATGCTTACTAGGCCAGAGATTGCACTGTCGATTGCACAGGCAAAAAGAACGCAGCTTGTCAGAGAAGACTTCTCACGGCTTTTATGGTCATCATGCCATCAATAAAATCTCCAGACACCAAAAGACAAAAGCTGCAACACTGTACTGTATTGAGGTGCCAGAAAGTGTGAAGGGAAGGTCAAGAAGGCATCATAGTGTGTCGTTGGGTGTTGTTCATATTTTTATGACCGTAATGGTCTCGCTGGGCGCCAGGGTGACCTGGTTGTTGGTTGCAGCAATAGAGGATTGCAATTTCAATCCCAGCAACACCCAATTCATCCATTCCTGCCAAAATGTCAATAGCAATACCTCAGGCACCCATGTGCCTCATGGGCGTCACTCCCACCTCCTGACTGGTCTGGGGCAGACACATACAGTATATGAATGTGTCTACTGGTCATGCAAAGAATGAAGTTCATAATTAGATTGTGTGATTGAAGTGCTCTAAATCTGGGATTTTCAAACTCAGCATGGAAAGATGACCCAGCTCATCTTTCCATGAGTCATGGACCCCCTTTGTGAAGTGATTTTGACCTTGGGACTGTGATATGAAAAAAATAATTTGGTTTGTGTTAATTCTTAAGTTGTTTAGACGTCATACTGAAACAATGACAAATGGATTCAAAGGGTTGAGATTTAAACATAATGCTAACATGCATGCATATTTTTTGGCTCACAGCAATTTGTATTGACTTCAATTGTAGTGAAATTAAACTTTCCCTCAGTCTGCTGCAGACCCCCTGAAAGCTCCTAATAGATGCCTTTGGGTCTCTGGACCCCACTTTGATAACCACTTCACCAAATGTCCTTAAAATGCCCCTCTTAATATCAATAAACCGTTCCAAACCCTACAAACAAAGGATCTGGTAGTTTACAGTTATGAGGTGTCAGTAAGGGTGAAGACAAGGTCAAGAGGGCATCATGGTGTAATGCTGGGCGTTGTTCTGTGACGCCCCTCTTTTTACGAGATAAGGCCTGGTGGTGGATAATCTGCTGTGACCTGTGGAGGGAACACTGTGTCCACCTCTCAGCCCTGTCATCCTCTCCTGCACCTAACAGTTGTGGGTAGTAACCAACCCTAATTCCATCTCCTGCTGGGCAATGAAAAACCTCCCCGCTGCTCTTTGGGTTTTTTTTTCCACCCCCAGGGTCATGGGGTAGCAAAGCATTGTGGGAAGGGAAGGGTGACTGAGGTGGTGGAGGAGGAAAGTTAGGGGGTGCAGGGTGGGGGCCACTCATAAAAACACATGTAATGAGAAAACATGTGGTGTGTAACTATTGGAAGTCATCAACAACAGAAAATAATAATTAAAGTGTAGGATAAAGAAAAAAACCTGAAGCCGTCTTTTCGTGGCTGGGAGACCACTGTCATCATGTCTCAGGAATTAGGCAAACATATGCTGGTCTGCTGCTGTTGAAACCGAGGCGCCTCGCTCAGGCTGCGGTTTAGGAACATGAAAGGCTTTGTGGGATGAGCAGGAGGACTGGCCCTAATTCAGGGCCTCATTGCCAGGGAATCTGGCAGCACACTCCGATTGTGGGACAGGGGAAGGAATTTGGTTACATATTCCAGCGAGGACCGCAGCTCCAAACAAACCCAAGCAACAGGCTGCTGAGCAAACCATTCTGTCCGCATTCAAACCCCCTCTCCCCTCCCCTCTCTTTGCCTCTATCCCTGCCGATGGAGGGGCGAGGGACGCACTCTTACCTGACTGACACCCCGAGGAGGCTGTGGTGAAGGAACACAGTGCACAGGAATGTAGAAGGTCAGGCCCACAGTTGAACTTGCAACCTCTCTTCCCTGTGGAGATTCAGTCCCAGGGCTCAGGATGCTGGCAGTGGACTCCCTTATTTGGATGGGGTGTTTGGAAAACAAAGCAAGCTTTGTGTCATTTTATTGCAGCCAATTAAACTGTTAAATTTGATATCTATCATCAAGAGGATACACAGGGGTCAACCCGAGATGTGCTGGCTAGGGAAATAGAGAAGGGACAACAATTAACAGGTCACAATAATCCCTGGGCTGCAGATTCCACAGGGTTGAACAGAGCATGCCTTCATTGTAACTCGATCAACTCAGCAAGTTGGATGAAAACCCCTCTATCTTTTTGTAACCATCGCAATGTATATTCACAGAGGCAAGCCCATCTTGATTGCTTTCCAGAACAGAGACATTTTCTGGCATTTTCTGACAAGGAGGGATTAGATAAATCGTGTCTCTGTTTAGGGTACATATGATTATGGTTGACTGTTTACAAGTTTTCTCAGATGTGTTCTCCGTGCCAGGACATGGTGGTAGAGCTCAGAGCCTGAAACTCATTCACTCATGTGGTGGTCTTGTTTTAGCCCAAGCTGCAGAGTGAAAAATCATTCATTCTGTGTCACTGAATAAAACAGACACGGGGTCAAATTGGATTTGCAAGCACTTCTTAGCATCTCTCTCTCTCTCTCTCTCTCTCTCTCTCTCTCTCCCTCATTTTATTTTATTTTTTTTTTTAACTTCTTGGAGTTCCATTTCAGTGGGTGAGGCTTAAACACAATGACTTCCCAAAAGTTTAGGCCATCACAGTAAAAGTATGAGAAAATCAGTTTGGTATACTTTCCTTTGATTCATGACTTACCTGATGACACAGGAATTGTGTTGATACAATAAACCACATCCATAAATTACTTCAGGTAGATTAAAACAAATGCTACACTGGAACAAAAAAAATCTAAACGGTAACAAGTAATTTAGTCTCATACTGAGTTGTTTTCTTCAAACAAGTGAAAAAGTCTGCCAGTGGGATGAGATAATCCCTCTTGTTTCCAGTGATAATCAAATTGGATCCAGAATGTTCTTGTCAAGCGTCTTTATTCTTGATACTAGTGGGCTGATCTGCCTTATTCTGCCTCGTTTTAACATATTTATACTTGTTTCACTGAAACAGGTGAACCTGCATTGGAAACAAGAGGGTTCATCTCATCCTGGTGGCAGAGATTTTTAAAAATTTGTTTTACACTGAATATGAAACTTGTGGAGATGGAGATTTCTTGCAGTGTAGAAATGACTGAGATTATAAATTAACCCCGGTTTCGGGAGAATTGAGCTTTGTTAAAGAGGATTTGAGAGAAGTGCTCAAACAAAATCTTTTGATACATTAATCAAATCCACACAGTGCGGCAGTATCACACCCAACCAGTAGGAGGCAGCATAGACTGGAGGATAATGGGAGTAAAGAGCACACACATGAATGCGTGCACGCATTGCAGCTTACACCGACACACACTCACACAGCAGTGAGTCAGTGGAGTGGTTCAGAGTGACCGTATCACACATCTGGGGTGCAGACCCAAATGGCCGGTGGCAGAAGAGAAGGCCGGGATCGGTGGCCAGAGGAGCGCTGACATGTGGCACGCAGAGGGGAATGCAGACCGCGTTCAATTTCTGCCTGTAATCCTCCGCCTCAGAGAAATGTTTGGTTATGGTTAAAGGCGCTGTTGGCCCCGCATTTTCATCCAGCTCTAATTACGACATAGCTGAGGCTCAGTGGCAGCCAGCGTAACTGTTGTTGTTGTTGTTGTTGTCGTTGTTTGTTGACATTACGTAGTTCTCCCCCACAACACACTCTCACAACACACATACAACCAAGAGCAAATCATTCACACCCATGTGCAAACACGACTGCTTGTGCGCACGCACACACACACACCCGCAGATACACACAAGACACATTACGCACAAGCACACACATGCTACATGCAAGTTGCACATACACACAAACACACACACGCACACATCTGCCCACAAAGTGATCAACATAGCCGAGCTGAAACCATTGCCAAGCCCAAAATAAAGACAGAAATCTGTTTGGTGCCACTGAAAGATTAGCACAACCACAATAACAACCAAAAACACTATGTAGACATTTTGGTGGACCGGATATCACAACTTGTACATATTTGAGGAAAAAACATGCAAAATGTCACCAATTAAAGGACAAATGAGGACGATGAGCCAGTCGCACAGTACAAATGGAACATACAGTGCAGAAGAGTTATAACTAGCAGATTTGGAGACAGCAATCCACTTTTTTTTTTTAGTGTTAAATTCAGTCTGACATTATGGCAGCCTATTTGTAGTGAGCTCTTCTTTCATCCAACTTTTACCTGAGTGCCATACATATGCAAGACAAACCGATTAGCTCAGGCTGGTTTCTTGCAAATGGCATAAAGACGAAACAATTTAAAGTGGTTGCTAAGTGCAGCCATTACACATTTAGAAACACAAACCATAATCAACAAGTAGATGCCTTGATGACACTCACACTTATCAGGACCAAAGCTACAACTGCGAGTCTGTCTCTAGCTAAATACATACACACCACAGTTTCTCACTCTGTAATTTCATGTTTGCAATTAAAAACTCCTGAGCTGTCTCTCCGAGCACATAATTTAGTGAATCAACGCCTTTAAATCAAGCGTTGCCTTCTGTGACAGACTTGTGTCTCCCTGTGGAATTTGCCAGTCCAAACCACAGTCTGCAATCCCCACGTTGTTTTCACTCCCAATCACATGCTTCATCTCCAATTGCTGACTAATTACCAAAAGCTAAGGGTTATGGGAAAGGCCCCAAAATGGCTCTCTTATGCTTTTGCGGTTCGGCATATGGATTGCTGCCTTTTTCTGGAGCTTTTTTAGTGACTGTTGATTTACAGTATGTGAAACTGGGGTCAGATGTGAGATGGGTCGTAATGAGGTCAACATTTTCATCAGCGAGCGTCTGAAAAGTAGGGAGATGTGAGTGTTTGCTCACAGTAGAGTCTTCGTGAAGGTATCCACTTTTAACTTTGTGTATGTCCCATGATACTAGTGGGCTGGTCTGCCTTATTTGCCTTGTTTCAACATATAAATATGTTGAACCATTATCTCATCCCACTGGCAGATTTTTTTTTTTAAACTTGTTTCATGGAAAACAAGATTTTAAGACTGAATATGAGACTAGATGACTTCTTAAGATGGAATGTTATTTATTTTATTTTATTTTATTTTTTCATTCATTAATTTTTGTAGTGTATAAATAGTTACAACAGGCCCGCTATGTACCTGTTGGGTGCAGCTGACACACAAGAGATCATAAGGCCTGGTCATATTATGGTAAATTAAGGTCATATTATAAACTCCATTCCTGTGGTCTGTTGCCAGAAAAAATAGATATTTAGATTTGGTTCTCCACTGATCTAAAACTATTTGGTTTGAATGTGTGTATCTGCATGCTTGAAACCAGATTGTACCTCACTAGGATGGCGGTCATTTCATTTACTGTAGTTAAAGAATGTGAAATTGCAATACTGAAAATGTAACATACATTTATAGAACAGTTTCCCCCCCTAAATTTTACTCTTGGCAGGGTGGAAAAATCTCTAACACAGCACTGAAACCACTAAAACCCTCCGCTGAAATCATACAACAGAAATTGTCTAAAAGATTTTGGCAGTTCCTTAAGGCAAGGCAACACACCTCACTTTTTTTCTTTTTCAGTGCTATTAGAAACTCTGCCATAGACTTAAAATGTCATTGATTGGCATTATCAATCATACTTTTTCCCTGTGATCTCAGCTACAGTGGATGAAGTAATTTGACTACATGCCAAGCCCCTATTGATGTGTGCACGAAACACCTGAGGTGACTGACTCATAGAACGGCATTGTGTGGTGTGACATGTACAATTCTCCTGAGAAAAAAAAGGGACGCTTAATGCCTCTGTTCATGATGAAGCGGCGAATTATGGAGACAGGGTGTGTCATCTCATTCTCTGTTCCTTTCATCATAATCTCTCCCACTACGTTCAGAGAAAAGCTGATTGGAGGCCAGCAGCCCATACCACAGCCTAGAGCATCACACTGAGTTCTACCTATGACCTATTTCACCATTCACTCTACAGCCAGTTTATGGTGCATGATGGAGAATGAGGATACAGCTGCCATCATATAATTGAGGAGGATAAAGAGAAAGTCAGATGTACAGGAGAGGTGCCTGCCTATGCTTGACCAGTGTGTTTCCATGTGTGTATGTGTGTGTGTGTGTGTGTATGTGTAGGGTCCAATTTTCTGCCCATTTTTGACCCTTCTAACAGCATTGTTACCCGTACCATACAGTTGGTATTGTGTGCATTCACTGACAACTAACAGAGCGGAAACACCAACACACTCACACTCCAAAGAATGAAAACAATGACCGAATTGTCACTTCTGTCAGTATCTCTTGTTAGCATTCCCTCCTCCAAAAATGGCTGGTGGTTGTTATCAGTCATTTTGCTTCTGCATTATAACAACTTGTTATCATTCATTCAAGTTAAATTTATAGCTGCTTCCATCCCAAAACAGTTCACATCAAATCACGTGACCTCTGAGTGTATGTGAATATGTGTCTTTAGATGCATTTAAAGGAAGGCTATTTTAAACAAATCTTTTAATTATTTCATATTTCACCCAAGCACCTCTTACTGTAGGGAGTGGCATCTTTAGATATAAATCTTCATGGCTTAAAAAATCAAAAGGGGGATTCAGTTTTTTATGCACTTTCACTTTTTACTGCTCCCAGACTAAATCCAAATTATACTGCAGAGCCACATACTGATGGCACTGACATATACACATTCCTGTCACATAGCATGACATACACTGCTTCCCTAAACTTTTTGTGTGACTCGTCAGTGACTTCAGCATTAAACTTGGCAAGCGTCCTTTACAACGAGCTTGTTGCCTGCTTTGTACATGGTTATATTTTTGCTGCTTTGATTCAAATTTGAAATACTAAAGCACATATAACCCCAAACCCCAAATCTATCCAGAGCCACTATTAAAGTTGAAAGTGTAGTTATTTTATGATAAGAGCTGCAGTCTCTGTAGCCACCAAGCCCCGCCACCTGCTTCTGATTGGCTAGTGGCATGTTATTTTCCCCTCACACATAACCCAGCATGCACTGGGGTTTATTTATTAGGAATAAAAAAAAAGGAGTCACTAATCTGTGTTCGGTTCAGACAGCGGGCTCCCCCTACACACACACTGACACACACACGCACACACACATCTGTGTACCAGCTGAGCAGGGAGCAGTCCCACTGTTAGGCTTTCACATATCAAAGAGCCTGGGGTGCTTTGGCACTGGCTGGGTAGTTGTCCTTTTTTACAAAAGACAAACAAGCAAAGAGTTCGGGACGCAGTCCAAGAGCCGCCTTTGACACAATGTTGAAATGGGGACTTGGCTCCTTGACATATATGATCTACATGTGTAAAAAAAGCCATGGCGGTTTGAAGACAGCAGCATTATCGGGGAGCTTGTCCTCAGCACAGTGAGGCGGTTGCACATTCTTTATTAATCTGGCTCAGCCGTACACCGCAAAACAACATAATTTGCAAAACCACTCGATGGCTTCAAACAACGGCTGGAGGCTGCTTTGGTGTCAGAAAAACAGCAGTATATGGAACGTATTACCTCTAGGTGTGTGGTAGTTTTCTGATGCATGCTGTACAGATTTTCAAAGGTCAAGATGTTGGTCTGACATGGTGACATCACCAGAACATCAGCAATTACACAAATAGTGTGTATTTGTTCACTGCCTGAGTCATGATCAATTGACTTGCAGTGCGAATTATGTTCCAAAAAGTGGCACAAACTCCCCGAGAGACTTATGTTCCCAAAGCAACTAATCAACTCAGTGAGCTATCATACCAATTAAGGGATCAGTTATTGATGATGATGATGGTGGTAATGGTAACAATGATTACAAGGAGGATGCTAAGGATGCGGATACCACCAATCTTAGTTATCTGTGTGTCTAAAAATTAGCTAACAAGCCATCATATTATACACAGTGAAGCAAATCACAGAGGTCCAATCCATCTACCACAACACAAATACAGAACACTACTTTCAGCAAATGGAAACAAGGCCTATTTGGGATCAAAGCATCTAATGGGTTCTGGATAACCAGAAGCTGCTGTCAGTTTTTGGCCAAACCAAACAGACATGCAAACACATGTGGCGCTGCGTCTAAAAGATTTTTCAATAATGTTCAGAGAATTATGACTACATTAAAACTAATCTGACCCCCCCGCTCCCCCCTCCACACACACACACACACACACACACACACACTAACCTACAGTGGTGGCAGGGATCATCTCGGTCAGGACTTTTGTTGTAAATGGAAAAATAGTGAGCGCTCTTGAAAAACGACTTGACGAAGTGCAGCAAGTTGAAGTTCACAAAGCTGAAGCATGTCCAGTATTGCTGATAAATGAAAACAATTCATCTTGTTTTTGGCAGTTTTTTTGACTTTTGCACTCTTTTGCATGTCACTGGAGGTTTGAGTTTCAACGGTACACCTCCATTAGGGTGTAGTGAGGCAGAACGTCCGCAGAAGTCAGAACAGAGGAGGGTACAGAAAAGAAATCAGAAAAAAGAACCAATACAACACAGAATTTCGGTCACAGCTCAACTATCTATAAAATCCCAGTTTAACCATTGACTATGGGTGTGGGTTGCTACAATAAAGCATTCTGTCTTTCAGTCAGACACACAGTAATTAAAAGTGAAGTCACCGTCAGTGAGAATGTAAGAAGCTCTGTATAACAGGAAGTTGTGTATGAAATATACCTTTCAATCAGTTTTAAACATAACTGTCACTATCAGCACGCTTCACCAGTGTCAGCTCATTTGGGAAGGAGGAAAAATGTGCGTAGATAAATAAACACGCTTCAGCAAGAACGGGCTGAGTTTGCATACAGTTTGGGCTGAGACTGATAAATTCTTGGTCACAGGCCAAATTTGACCTCGCTTCACAGTCATCAGTGTACTCTTTCAAGATTTATTGGTCACAAATGGCTGTATTCATTTACAGAATGTGTTGCCTTGCATTAATGAAAACACGCACTAGAACAGTATAGAATAGAATAATAGAATTGGTCTGGATTAGTCCCGGGGAGATTAATATGCATTTTATTTTATTTTATTTTATTGTGTTTTCTCCGTTTTTTTTTTTTTTTTTTTTGCATATGTTATTATCGTTGTTGTGAGGGGGAATCTTGTTTTTGGGGTAGTGGTATGGCAGTTGACACGAGACAATTCAAATACATGAGCATTACATCAAAAGTTTAAAGTATCATAAAACGACAGAGCAGAGCAACTTAAAGTAACAGAGTACACTTAATAAATAATCCAACATTAAAGGACAATGGAGCAATTCCATAAGGCGATGAAAACAACATTAGGGATGGGAGAGTTCATGCATCTTGTGGTCTTTCTGGTAATTGCATGTATTTTTGCATGAACTGTTTAATTTTGATTTGCACGTAAAGAGACCCAGCAGCGCACAAAAGCCGAGCCATACGGTATGTAAACATGACAGCAGCTCAGTTCATGTTAACCTGACTGCTCTGAATGTCATCCCAAAGTACGACCAAATATGTCCTCAGTGTGCACTAACGATTACTGACTTATGTGCACCGTATGTGCATCTTCTACTGAATTCAGTCGCTGGTCTGCAAGCAGATTGTTTAGCTTAAACTACAAGGCCTAAACCTGGTAACACTGACTCAGGGGGAAAACATGCACATTAAAGACCAGAAAAGCCCTAATAAAAAACCTCTAATGCAAAACAGTCCCCATCAAAAGGATCCCTCCCAATATTTGTTGAAGTCTTACATATCATATTAATGCCATTTCAGCCATTGTTCACTCAGGGTCCCTTTGATCTGTGGGGCTTCTATAACTCCGGGGTAATAGGAGCGCTAATGAGACGAGTTGGCACTTTATAAACACTGTCAAGAGCAGGTGGAGCGAGGGGGTCACACTGGGCCATTGTGTCCACCTCAGCTGCTCCTATTGAAAACAACCTTTTATTTTAGATCCTGGAATATTTCGCCAAATCAGCATATTTCAAGCAGACGTCTTTGTTAAAAGTTAAGTCCGGTCTCGGCGATTGTATCGTGCTGAACAAATGTGCGATTAATCTGCAGTGTGGTGTTGAGTGATAGGGTATAGTTATTCCCTGAAAAGGGGTCATCTCTGCCTCCACAAAAGCTTTTCCCTCTTGATGGTGTGCAAGGCAAGGACACACACACACAGAGGATGTATGCTCGCGCATATAGAGTTTTATAATGTCTTTTAGCCTGACATTGTGCGTGAGATTTAAACAGGGGCTCTTTTGTATGTCAAAACCTCCACTTTTAATGGGTTTCTTATAAAACTGCTCAGTGATCATGGTATTTAAATCACAGCAATAGCAAAGCGCTTCCTCTTTTGGGTGTCTGGAAGCGATCCCGGGCAAGGAGGTGTACCACATCTTAGACTAAGGCTGCACGCTCTCTCTGTTCGCAAACCAAAGACCTCTTTCTGTGGTGCTATGCGATCATTTATTGAGGCTTAATCAACATGTATTGAATGGTGTATGTACTTTTTGAATCATTTTATAGGGCCCTCTGCGCACTTTAAGCCTCGGCCATGGGGTTGCGAGGGTTTTAACGATATTCCAGCTAAGGGCCACCGAAGCATTCAAAAAGAAAAGCTCCTGTCCCTGCAGAGCTCCCAGCGTGGCTTTAAGCCTCACTCTTATTTATGGGGAATTGAAGAAAGGACGTTACATTAATGTTCTGACTTGCACTCATGCCTTTCCTTGTCAATATTCATAAAATAAGTAAGACAGCAGGAGTGACTCAGTGCTGGCACTTCTGTCCCTGTTGGCTTGAGTGACAAATTGAAGTCTGAGCTAATTTGCACTTATCCAGTCGAGGCCTCTCTGTTAACAATCGTGATTAGTCAACATGCAGTCAGAAGATGGAGAAGCAACTCGAAAAATAAGGCAGCAGGCAGCCTGTTTGGACAGACCAAAACAACATTTTGTGCAAGACAAAGGGCAATACTTATCTTCCCAGGTAGAAAACATACCATCTGAGCACAATAATATCCTTGCTGTTTCATATTAACATGAAAGTCAGTGGGCCTCCATCACACTGCAAAAATGTCCACAATAACAACTTATCACATCTCGTACTGAATCTATTGTTTCTTTTCTTCCAACAAGTGATCAAAGCTGCCAGCATGAGATAATCCCACTTGTTTCCAACACTAATCAACTTGTTTTGTGAATTTTCTTGAATCAAGTGTCACTTTCTTAATATGAGTGGGCTGACCTGCTTTATTATACCTTGTTTCAACATGTTTATACTCTCAGAAAAATTCCTGGAAACTTATCTCATGCCACTGGCAGATTTTTCATTTTTCATTGTCTTTTTACAAGAAAAATTAGGTTTCAAGAGACATAATGACTTGACTGTGATTTTCTAGCAACATTTAAAAAAAAAAAAAAAATACTGGCACATACTGTACATCATATACAGTACTATGGCCCAAAGAGTTTTTTTTTTCTTTGCCTTTCCTTAATATCCTTAAATTGTAATATGAATAAATAAATAAATAAATAAATCCATATAGGAAATTTTAACAAGCACAGGGCCCATTCTGAACTTTAAATATGCCCCTCAGTCTGCCCTAAAAACAACATAGTGGAACACATCTGACACTTTTATCCAAAGCAGGTTACACTACCATGAGTGTGTACATTACAGGTGGCCCCAGTGGGATTGGAAACACTAAACCTGGCTGTATTACTGCCACACTTCACCCACTTAACTGCACAGAACTTTTAATCTTCCCCATCACAAGCATAGTGCAACTTTTTATGCCCTGTATTCTCATGTACAGCTGAAAGCTAACTAATAGGCCACCGGGTGTGAGCCATTCAGGTACCCTGGTGGTTACAAAGAGACTGTACAGGGGTGGTGTGGGGGTGCTTCAAAGAAACAGAGCAAAGGCAGCAGAGTAGATGGAATGTAAAAGTCAGCAAGAAAAGAAAATCTCTTTTGAAAGGGGACATAATCGTTTGGAGGACTCCAGCACATAACCTAAATAATACATTTCAGGTTTTGATATAACTATTACTGCCTGTGAAGAGCTCTTTGATGTTAATTGAAACCACGGAGCAGCAATCTGCTTTATAGCACTGACAAATAACAGTTTCCTAAGGCTTAGCATTGAAGGTTAGCGAGCAGAGAAGGCACATACTTGCTCCATATGCTCATTCAATATAAATAAAAATCAAAAAAAGTGCTCTTCTTTATAGCGGCACCACAATGTGCAGAGGATTGGTCCTGGCCGAAGTTGTGGTGAGCAAAAAATGCTGTTTGCAATTCTTAGCAGTACCTTCAGCAGAGTTCCCGTGTGGTACAGGACAAACCAAGACAAGATTGTTTTCAGTTTTTCCAGTAGTTTTCTTCCCCCTCTTTCATACAGAAACCACAGCTTAATTTGATAACGCAATAATAAAATCTAGGTGGCCCAATAGAAGCTCTACAGGAAACATATCATTATTCACAATGGAGCCTGTCTCTTGTATTTCTGATTTTTCAGGCCATGTGATAGTTTGAAGCATGGAGGGGGGTATAGATGACTGCAGGGCTGAGGGCTCTGGTTTTAATACAGACACTACACAATGGTCCCTGTCTTCCTTTACAGTACTTTACTGCATTCTGGCACTGTGCTATCCTCACCTTTTATTCCTCCCCAGCTTTTTTATACGCTCATTATATCACAAAAAGAAGCCTTGTCAAAGGGTCATCCGGAGCTGATGCAATGTGCAATAACAGAAAACATACCCCCATTGTGAGCGCAAACACACCAGCCAGACTAAAAAAATGCTATATGATGAGCTGCAGAAGTTCAAAGTGTTTTTTTCCCTCCTCCTATCCTACATTATACCACATCAGAGAGTGTACAGGAATGACTTTGCCCTGCTCTGAACCCCACAGGTCGGACATGAGAGGAGAGGTGGCTGCTTGAGAGCCTGATTTGCTGTAAGACAAATGACAGGCGTTGTTGGAGAAAGTAATTGGCTTGTCTCTCTGTAAAGAACCTGTACGTTATGATCGCTCACAGAGCCCCAGACCTGACCATCTAGCAGCCAAAAAACATATGATCCAGACAACTTTCAGCTCTTTGAAATGTTCTCCACGAAGGTGATTGACAGTGGGCCTGTGTGGATGATAGTTTAGGTGCATAAAAGGAGCATAGTGTAATGACAGATTGAGGTGAATAGGGTGGCAGGGCAGGGGTAGACGAAGAAAGACTTTGACATCACCAGATTAACAAAGAAATCGTTTGGAAGATAATAACCAGGGTTGGCTAGTTTGTAATGACATGCTCTAAATACAAAGGAAATGGATCTGTATTCTGTCACACTGCCCAAAAAATAATGTTTTCTGATCCATGATGCTTGAGAAATATTAGAGGATTTCTTCAGGGACTATGTTTCAAGTGAAAGTGAAGCACTCAGAAGGCCATTTAAATTTAAACAGTGCTCCACAGTGTTCCATGTCTTTGCACTGAAGAACAAAGCACAGAAAATAAATAAATACATACATACTGTACATACATACAGGGCTCCTGGCAATGAAATATAAAAGTTGACTTCTTGCATGTATGCATACCTTAAATAAATTACCTAAGTAAAAGTACTCTGAAAATCATTGAAAGTAATCAGAATACACTTCTGATGCAGGTCCCCCCGATTATGTCACTGATTACAGTTTTGATTAAAGTAGTCTACCCAGCTCTACTCATAACTAATAATAATTGGCTCCAAAAACCTCCATTATTGTGGCTTAATTAACATGACATGAATTCATACATATATACTCTATGAGTACTGTGGTAAAGTCCAAAGTGCAGTTGATTCACCTGCTAAATCTATATGGAGGCTCTTTGAGGCTTTTCCAGTGATGGGCTGATGTGAGATTGAAAAAAAAAAAAAAAAAAAAACTCCTGTTCTCGCCGAGCTCTGCAGAAACTGTTAAGAGTAACTGGCTTGTCTCCCCTTAAAGATGCTGTACATTACGATCACGCTCAGAGCCTCAGATCAGACCACTGAGCAGCCAAAGAGGAGATGCAGAGAACTTTCTGTTCTCTGGAATGTTCTCCATAAAGATGATTGACAGTGGGAATATATGAATGATAGTTTGACGCATAAAAGGAGCATAGTGTAATGATGGACTAGGATGATGGAGGCTGGAAGAAAGTACATTTTGACATCATCGGATAAAAAAAGACATTATTTACAACACTATAACAATTTCTTTCCTAATACCTCTAAAAGGCTCCTATAAGCTCCCATATGTTCATGTTCAAATATATGCACATGGATCTACTTTTCTCAAAATGTTTCCAAGGATATTTTTCAAACATATTCTCCCCTTGAAAGAACACGGAAGAGGAGAGGAAATGTAGGTTATAAATAGGAATCAAAAGAACTCCTCTGTTTATTGCTAAGGGATGCCAGAGACACCGGCATCTTTGAAAGTGGGAGAGCTTTTGAGCTTTTTACAAGACAGGTGAAAGAAACATGTGTGTTAAATCACTGTACCCAGCTCACTTGGGTCAGCTCTACCATAAAAGAAAAGAGATTACAAAGGAAACTAATGAAGACACTGATCAAAGTCTGTAATGGTAATATGTAGCAGGTGTTTCAGACCCCTGCAATCCGCCCCCTTACCCCACCCTGAAACTCTCTCATGTCTTTCCACATGTGCTTTGATAGGAACAATGGGTAGAGCACATTTCAGCACTATTCAAAACATGATATGAGCAATCTGGATAAACCCATGGGAGAGGCCGAGAGGGCACTTTAACTGTGTGTGATACATACAGACAGCTACGTAGGCTGCCTTTACAATGCACTTGCACAATTGCTGTTAAGTTGAAAAAGCTGCCACAGCTGAAGCCCCACGCGGGCAGCGACGCACCTGGGTTTGAGATGCATGCAGGAGTTGAAAGAGGGCTGGCGGGATTTTCACTGGATCACGTTCAAAGCATGATTGCTATTTTTACACATAGTCGAAGATGAAAGTGGCACTGCTTCTGATTTACAAAAGGGGAGAAACATATGGAATATCAGTGCTCAAGACACGGCTATTTTAAAGAAAATAATTCAACTTTTTTTTTTTTTTCTTTTTTGCCATTTCATTCAAAACAGTCAAACTATTCTTGACATCAGTTGTCTTATTTTTATTCAGGTTTGCATCAGATAATGTGGTGTAACTGTCTTTTATCATTCTTACTGCTGTTGCAATAAATAAATAAATACAGAAATAAATTTGTAGTAGCAGTAAGAGGAAGAGGAGTAATAATAATAATAATAATAATATGACGATGGTGATAGTAAATAAAACATAAATGAATGAATGAGTAAATAAATAAATAAATGAAACCGTAACTTTTTGTTTTAGCATTTTAACAGCAATTCGATAGGTGTAATATATCATAACACCTTTAACATATCCTTTAAAGAATTAAAAAGTCTAACTAATACTTATTATTTTTGCTTACTCCTATTACAATTGCCTAGTGAGAGGAGTGGAGCGTACTAATAAATCTTTTGTTTTTTTTTTTCCCCTCCCCAATATCATTTCTATGGTAAGGCAGAGAGGTGTGCCACATCTCTGAGGTGGGCTGAATAAAACGCTCCAGCAGGATGCCTGTGGAGGCTCCTAGTCCTCCGGCTCGTGGTTATTCATGCAGAGCTGAATCGAGATCATCTGAGCTTCTGGTAGTTTCTTGAAGACATAGCACATCTCACTCCAGTAAAAAAAAAACAAAAACAAAAACACAGGAATACTAGCTCAACTACTGATTTGAAAGAGTGTTGCAAGGCTCTCCACCACTGTGCTTATCTGCACCTGCGCTGCACCTGCGCAGCGCAACAACTACAACGCATCGAAGCCTTTTCCGCCTTCACGACTCCCTCTCCATGGGATTTGTAGTTCTCATTTCTCCCTTTTCAGTGTCCCTTTAAGGAACCCCAGCAGAAAAGTGAACTTACACTTTAAATATGAACCGGTGTCCTCTCAGTGAAGTGGTCCGAGGAGTGGCACACGCACTTTCCCGTTTAAAAAGAAGCGTAGCATGCCGATATCGATTATGCGCGTACTACAATAACCAACATAGCCCCTAATGAAAGCGAGGCAGTGTAAACACAACTCCAGGAACATGAAAAGATCGGGTGACAGTGAGGGGGAGAAGAGAAGAAAGGTATTGATAGCGTTTTTCTCCGTTAGGTCTGGCAATTTCTAAGCCCTGTCGCTCATTGAATGTCTTATGCTCCTGATGTGGTGCTGCTGGTTGCATTTTAAAGGCTGGAAAGCCGCGAATGTCAACGCATACCTCACCTTGCCTGTTTCCTTTATTGTGTTTTCCATTTTTTCCCTATTCCACCACAAGGAAGGATTACATATGGCAATATAAACGCCGTTTTTGCTGCGTAAATAAACCGCTGATAAGTTGTAGCCTACAAAATTAAGTCTTGGGGACATTCAGCATCATATAGCAATACAAAATACATCGCAGGGTGAAGGCTATTTATGATAAAACTGGCGAAAGTCATTAGGTTTATTAACAGGGTTCATCAAAGAAAGCAAGGTAACATCTCACGTTAGGGGGCAGTTTTTTATATCGTAAATAGCGAGCTAAATGTGAAATTGTGCCAGCAAGATAGCTCAGTGCAACTTCATTATAAAGTTGGTGTGTAACTCAAATGTGGCAGTCAGCCAGCAGCCTACAGCTGCCTATGGCTCTGCTGTGCATTGGATTATGACAGGGGCAATTAATAACAGTATGAAGAGGTGCCCTGATATTGGGGTTTCAACTCAGGAATGTAACTGGCTTTACCTTGCAAGTCTGCCCTGCAAGTCTAATAGCTGTGATTCCTGCTGACGAACACTGGTGTAAAAGTGAGGTTGCTCACAGCATGATGCTCATCTGACGTGGCAGGGATGATGTGAAGGGATAACCTGTGCAAGCCAACTGTTGTGCGTGTCGATGGATTGTGCTCTGTTCCGTGCTAACCTGGGCTTAATCAGGCTTTCACATATTGTTTGTGGACATACAAAGAGGAAGGGAAGGAAAGGGACTATGCTGTGCCTGAGGCTTCCTCAAGCTGCACTTGGCCTAGAGTCTTCTCTCTCAGCATGTGCCTGTCTGTCTGTATGTCTCCCTGTCTGTCTCTCCCTCCCTGTCTCTCCTCTTATCTCCTGACTTGGATGCCGTCTGCCGTGGCACATGTGTTTGGATCATGTTAGACAGTGCTGAAACTATGTAGGACGTGGTTCCTCCTGTTTATGAAAACAGCCATGGCGGCCAGATGAGCGGCTCAGAGAGAGAACTCATTCCAGCTGGCCCTCAGGCAGCCAGGCAGCGCGGCA
The DNA here is from genome assembly GCF_902150065.1 of Myripristis murdjan. NCBI lineage: Eukaryota > Metazoa > Chordata > Actinopteri > Holocentriformes > Holocentridae > Myripristis > Myripristis murdjan. Next base: position 21,015,976 of record NC_043982.1, read on the forward strand.
CAGACCTAATGGCTCAGCTTCCCCCTTTTTAGACAAATAAAAGGATGAACAAGAGGAATTATAATGGCAAAATGACTGTATAACCACAGAGTAGCCAAATTGATGGAGCTAACATTCATTCTGGTCAGTTGTTACAATGATCCAGTGGTTACATAATGATACAGTTTTCATAAAGACTAATAGCTGGGATGTGATGATTATCTTATCCAGTAAGTGAGTGTGTTTGCAATTCTGCACAATGTGAGAGATGTACTATGATGGATTCGCTGTCATTTTGTGTTAGGGAATGCAAGGACCAACTGCTCAGAGCCAACTAAATGCACAATCTCACCATAGTAAATCAGTATAGCATATGAACAGGTGGCATGCCATTGTTTAGTATAGTATATAGTAGGCTATATGTGTTTTTTTTTTTTTTTCTTTTAGTGCAAAGGTAGGCAGAACTAATTCCATCCCCATCCACACTGATCCACAATTATTTCATTTTAAAATGTTTACATAGTAGTACTCTTTTTGTGTCACTTACCAAACAGAACCACCTGGCAGTTTTCTCCCAACTCGGTTGATTAAGGGATCTGATCAGGATTTTCTGAGCCAATCCTGATCAACTTTTTTTTCAGGATCAGCCAATACTGATACCATGCTGTTTTGTTTTTTTTTTGTTTTTTTTTTAACTTTGTCACTAATTGTAACTGCTGTCTCTTCTTGAGAGTAGGTTACCAGTATTATAGCACCCATATTATTACACTGTCATTTTTTTCTTTTGTGGCTTAGAAGAACATTGTCCACTGTCCATAATTAATTATATAATAATTAAAACTTCAATATATAATGACAAATGCGAAGGTGTGTTTTCAATTTGGCAACCTCTTTTTTACTTAAAGGCAGAATGAGTAGGATTTTTCAGTTGTGGTTGGTAAACACAACATTCAAAGCTGGCCCCTCCTGCCTGGCTAAGATGACCGCTGGTAGTGAGTTTTCGTTGCCTAGGATGGTGACAGATGTTGACGTCCTAGAAAAAAAATCCTAATCCTCTCCTTCAGTGCTCGTCAGTGGGTGAAAGCCAACCCCGGATTCACTCTCGTTGTGGAACAAGCTTTGTCGGCTTGATGTTTTGCCTTGCTATATTTCCTTTTTTTCTGTTATCTGCATCCACGATTTTTTTTCTTTTCGATTTTCTAATATTTAGTGTCATTCTATTGATCTGGCACAGCACACTGTTATTGGCTGGCAGCTACACCCCCACTGCCCCAAGGCCGATGTGCAGACCTGTCCTCAGCACAGTGAAACAACAAAGTCCAGGCAGAGGGCAGGGTCTCTGCAGATACACACACTTCTAGTGGATTATAAGTGATGATTGAGAGAGATTACTTTTTGTTTGAGTCTATAGAAAGAAAATCCTAATTATTCTGATTTTACTAAGAATTCAAAGTGCTAGGTACATCACAGAAACAATGTTGGCTTCTTGGCCTAAAAAATTAACAATGCACCAAGCTTGACGTCTGTTTATGGTGAAAACAAAACTTTTGTCCATACTTTATATAATCGTTTTTGTGAATAGGTGCAAAAAAAAACAAAAACAACAATAACAAAAAAAAAACACCTTCATCATGCACAGCAGAGAATGGCTGATTATCAAGTCCTGTGAGTTCCATGATTTTCATTATCTATCTGTGAATTTAAACAATGCCTTGATTGTTTTCTGTGTGAGCATGGCTGTAGATCCCACTGCAGCTTTTGGTTTTTGTTGTAGGGCCTCGTATTCCAAATACTCCCTCCTGTGATGAAGCTGTTGGTGACACACTTGAGGTTTCATTTTGGCATGCAATGCAAGTTTGATTTTTGTGTCGTTCTCTGACACAACAAAAATTGCACAAACTAGAAATGTCATTGCCACAACTAGCATTATAGCAGATAGCTTATGTTTATTATTATTATTATAGCCTTTATTTAATAGCTTATGTGCTTTACATCCGCTTCTGTACTCTAAGCAGAGAGACAAACATAGATCCGTGTATTATAGAACCGTTTTCCTGATCAGCCAATTTGGCAAGCACCAATTGAGCAATTAGGAATGAAAATTGGCTGATTTAAATTGATGGCTGATCTATCGGAGCATTTTTATTCCTTTGTTTTTACAACTGAAAAAGACATGAAACATTTATATTTATTTGCATTGCAGTATTTTCAGAAACAACCACATTTTCTAGGGTTACCTTTGATCCTACAGTAAAACTTGACTTGTCCTGTGCCTGAATGCATTGAAAACTTTTTGTAATGTGTTACGCAGGATGCAGGACAAATTTTCAGTCATGGCTTGGAAAGTGTGAAAACAGCTTTGACCCAGTCACATACCCCCATCTTCTAATACTGTCTTTGATGCGAGCTAGTCGTTTGGCCAGTGATGACAAGTATAAAGTGCTGTGTCGAAACAGGAAGTGCGTGTGAGCTGCAAGCTAAGTAATGATCACACAGGGTCACCAGATGTTGTGAGGTCCTGAGCTCGGCCCAGCCCATCACTCAGATCAGCCTCATTGGTTTGCTCTGGTTGTGGCAGCTAGTGCAAGCTGTTTAGGGTATTTAATTTCTGAACACTCATTAAAATGGTTTGTGTTTCCCTTGGCAATTCTGTGAAATTAACAACTAGCGAGGTAAAAGCTGATTATGTGGCCACACATCCAGACATGGTTAATCAATTCTCCCCCACAAAATGTTAGCTGGTGAATTAGTGTAAAGGTAACGATTTATGGTGACTAATGCCGACGTCCTGTCATGTCAGGCCTGGTGTTTTAGCAAGAGGGGGGTGTCAGATTCAGCACATTCAGCAGCTTTCCATTCTGCCGGCCATCTTTTTCTCTCTCTTAACCCACACTACATGCTGCTTGCTCTATTAATGAGCCAATAATGGAGAAATAGTGTTAGGCACTGACATAAAACATGGGTAGGGATACCTAAAGGCAGGGCAGTGCACAAGCTCCAACAGAGCTAGATTTACACCCAGACTCTGGGTAAAACGGGAGAAAGGGGAGAGCTCGGCATGGGGGCTCTCACGGCTTCATCAGACCCCCGCCGGTCGAGCTGTGGAAAAGCCGGAGCTCAGAAAAATACGGCTGTGGCAGATAATGATACCATTACACTAATGGAGCCGGCAAATGAAGGAGAACCCAGACGCCCTGCTTTATTACCGGAGGGGGCCATTTCCTCGCTGCATTCCTAATGGCCTGAGCACCCAGTATTGATCAGACCATCATGCCGCTAATCCTCTACAGAATTACTTATCGCCGGTGAGGTGTTGATCCACCGCCTGCCCTGCTCTGGCCGTGCCACTGGGGGGCCACTGGGGGGTCCAGCAGGGACCCAACGGGCCGTTTATCCGGCCATGATTTAGGGCCAAGCAGGGATGGCGTCCGGGAGGTCTTCATCGGTGGGCTGGCCGGCTCAATGTGTTGCTCCTTTGTTTTGCTGTAACTAAGAGGTGTGGGTGGAGGGGTGGGGGTTAAGAAGAAGGATGTAAACGAACGCAGCAGCTTTCATTTAATTAAGGAGCAGGCAATGATCTGGTTCCTCCCTCTTTATGGCCCCATTGGCCGCTGTAGAGCAGGGCAAGATGTGAGGTTTGTTGTTGTCCTTAGTAATTGAGCTGTGCTGTAAATAAGAGCCGGCAGCTCCTGTGCCATCAGCAGCAACAGCAACATTTCCACCATGCGGGAGCCAGAGCTCCCGATTGCTGATGGCCTGGTCTGATTACAAAGTGCTCTACATCTTTATCTCTGCTCTTGGTAATGTCTGTTGAGCTACAGACTCCATTTGTGCTTCACATTGCTAAAGACTGAAAAGGACCACACACACATTTTATTTTTAATGTCTAGTGGACCAAGTGGTGTTGTAATGGCTTGGCTTTAGGTGAAAAAAATATAGATATAGATATATAGATATAGATAGATAGATAGATAGATAAATTATGCATGCTGTGCATTATTCGAACATGATTGAGAGTGATGTAGCCTGGGCCCATTATCATTACAAATGAATAGGAGGGTCAGGTAGCACAGAGTGCTCTGCCCAGGGCGTGTGACCTGTCATATCTTTGGCCCCTTTACTGGCCTCCTGTGTGCATTAGCATCCCCAGGCCACTGGAAGCGTGGCATCCCTGCAACAACAGACGCCTCTTGTCACCTCTGGCCTTGGCTAATCAAAGAGTTTACCTTAAGGGGGGCATTTAGCCCTGTTCGTTACAGCCACTCCTGTAGCCATAAAGATGTATTTATATATTTCCATCTGGAACGGCCTGTCATGACTAGGGAAACTAGCTATTGATCCAGATATTTAGTCATTTCTTTCTGCATGCGCCATCAATATTGCGCAAACATCCGTCCACGCGAGGGTTGACCTCAGCCCCGGCCTCTGTTTTTTGCTCCCATTGGAGTTCAATGATATACTATTCTGAAAAGTAAAATCAATGAATGAATATGAAGTTTTGGTGTGTAATATAGTGCAGGCCCAAGGCCCCAGGTCTTTCATTGATCGGCTATGTGAGCGTGAGGGGCTGATTAGTCTGCTGCTGAGCTTTTCCTCTACATGTCTTTACCTTGTCTTGGCTGTTTGATCTTTGGCTCATGTATTTGGACAGAGTTGTTTACAGATCAGCTTGGTTAGTCAAGCTTCTCTTTAACCTAACACAGCAATCACATATACTCTGTGTTGCATTTATGTTCCAGCAAAGTTGATCAAATGTGGTTAGTAATAATAACTTTATGGCAACTATTTTATACTTTGATTCACTGATAAATAGTTTGATTACTGAGGCAGGGCAGGTTTTCCATACATAACACTTAAGTAGAATATATCCAACACTTGAAACCTGCATAGAGATGTAGTGTGTTTACAAAGGAATGATGCAGGAGAAAGAAATTCACAGTATAAAATCCATTAACCCATATGTTTTTTTTTTGGTGGAATGGGGATGTTGTGGGCCTGCTTTGAGTTTTATGGGGTAGGTGATTCAATTATTTGAAATAAATGAACTTCACTTTGAGAGGACTGCATTTGTTGCATTGTAATTGAGGGTTGGGCTTAGTCTACAGCTGTCAGAAGGCTGGGTTAAGTTGCTGTATTTTGTGCGTCACTGTGTCTGTGGGATGTAAGCATTACAATGCATGTTGTGAATTCTTAAATCCAGTCATAATATGCCCTATGACTTTTGACAGTTAAACATTTAAGAACTGTATTCTGAAGATGAAATGACCGACTAAGTTACTTATGCATGAAATGGTTGTCTTTTTGTTAGCAGATGATATCCTGTCAGCGGCGGTACAAAAGTGGTCTATGTGTCAGCGACTCGTGATAAATGTGAGAATCCATCCGTATCTCTTTGCCAGCTCTTACCCTCTTTTTTTTTTTTTTTTTTTTTTTTTTTTTTTTTTTTTTTTATAGCAGTCTGCATTAAATGTATGACATTTTAAAGGTGCATGATGTCTACATTTGGTTTGCATCTGGAAGGATATCAACTTTTATGGCTCAGGCTGCATTGTCTGAGGGCACATGGCTAAGATGACCAGCCATGGGCTCACATGTGTTCTTAAAAGGACTGTGATCTTACTAAAACATTCAAATGGAAAACCAGAGGGAGCCTTATGGTACACATTACAGTTTGGCCGGGTTGGAGGACTGAATACCACAGTGAGTCACACATGAGATGGTCATCTACCGTCCATGCATGGCTGGTCATAGTTTGAAAGGGGTCTTCATTTTTGGTGAATACTTCCAGATACTGCCATGCTAAACATAGCAGTAATAGACCAGAGTTGGTGCTTAAAGTGATATTTCATACTTCAGTGTGATTGGATAAAACCTCAAGCATCATCAGCTTTCTAAGCTGCAGGAATGCTGTGTGTGTGTGTGTGTGTGTGTGTGTGTGTGTGTGTGTGTGTGTGTGTGCGTTTGTGTGCGCGCGTGTGTGTGAATTCAGTTGCCATGTTATCCACCTGCAAAGTACATTATGTTAAGTAGTACCAGACTGATGTGAGAGTGTGGGTGTTATGAAAATAACACAAAAAATGTGACTACTCTGAAAATATGCATTTATTTATTTGTTTGTTCATATTTATTTATTTGTTTATTTAACCGGCATAATTTCATGTTCTCGTTGTCAGCCTTATGGTGATCTGATCACTGACCTGAATCAATAGTTTATTTCACTGCTGCGTCAGTGGATGGTCGTGTTCTGAAATACTCAGTTTTTCTCCTACGGAAGCAGTTGCTGCAAGCCTTGTCCAAACAGCCCCTGACAGCTCATGTGTCTGACAGCACCAAGTACCTCATATTAGTGTTGAGGCATTAGCTACTGATGTCAGCGTATTCACAAACAAGGCCGCAATGTGGATCATGCAAACTGGCCAACCAGATCAGCTGTCAGATCCAATGAGATTACATTGAGTGTGACCTGCCCAAGCAGGGTTCATCTGTCATGCACGGGCAGTGTCACAAGAGAGACATAGAATAATCAATTCAATCAATAGGTGGTGGTGGCTCATCGGGCTGGTGCTGAATAAACATGGGAATGACCCTCTCACCTCAGACACAGAAGCGAGAGCCTCCAGGGGGTTCATTAACCACTCGAGGCTGCGATCCGGAGTCGTTATTTTCCATTTCTGTTTATTTGGCATCCTGGTGGTGTGTACGTGTGTGTGCATGTACATATGTCTGTGGCTTGTGTGTGTGTCTGTGTGTGTGTATGGTAGTATGTGTGCACCTGCTGCTTGTGTGCGTATGCACTTGTGTGTCTGTGCCACCATTGTGAATGCAGTGGAAAAATAGCATAAAAAAGCTACTGAAATGTCCAATAAGCTTGTTTGATGACAGCAGCACCATGGATATCGGAAGAAATAGAATCATAGAAGTAATACTGAGTCAGATTTGAGTCATTCAGCACTGGCCTAGCAAGCAGAAATGTCCATAGTAATAGATTCTAGCCAAGTATGCATCATAGCCTCCGTAGCTGTAACTAATTTTAGCCAGATCCAATAAAATTAATTTCATTGTGCACCACCTGCACCATTTAAATGGGGAAGAGGAATCTTGATGCTGTTTATTTGTGAATTTATTTTCCTTTGTAATGACTCACCTTTCCAATAAAGTGAAAGTACCTACCGCTACACTGTTGGCCAACATCTGGTTCTAATAGACAGTCCAAAAGCCTTCATTCAGAAAAGCTGCAGGAGGCCCCATTCACAAGCCTCTGTAAATGGTACCTGTTAATTTGTACATCATAAGTTCTTTTCCATAAACATTTAGAATGAAAGTGTGTGAAAATACCTGGCATGTACCTCATTACCCAGGGGCAGCTCGATGTGGGAAGTGCCCTTCGTAGCTAGAGCCAGCTTTTGTTAATGTAGCCAGATGGAGGCAGGCCTCACCTGCAAACTACCCTTTACAAAATACCAGTTTATACATCTACAACAATAGTGTTATGCTGGTCCTATGTGGCTCTTTGGATGGAGAATGGTTGTCTTATGGAAGCTGCCGAGTTAGGTAGCATTTTTCGGAAACATGGCTACCTAAGACTCCCTCATTATAGCAGGAAGCATAGGCCACACCCTGGTTCGGTTTCTTGATTTGGCTTGGATAGAAGTACGTTTTTATTCTACAGATTTTGTGTTACCACCACTAGTGCCTGGTATCACATGTGTTGTGAAAAATTTACCATGAACTCTGTGTGGAATTATAGGCTAGTCACATGAAGTTCTTGTAACCTTTTGGACAATATAGTTTATTATTAAGGATGGTTCCTAGAGACCAAGGTGATAGGAAGTATCTTTGCAGGTGAGAGTGAAACCCATGTTAGTGGTTCCATTTTCTGTGGTGCTCAGAGAGTAAAGCATTGCAGTTGCATTACTAAGGTCATAGATTTATCATGGATGTGCTTTCACATAGCTCTTATTACTTGTAATTGCAGCATTTACTCTGCATCAACTCCATGAGTATTGTCTGTTTACCTCAGGTAACCTGTTCATGTCTCAGTGATTCCTCCTCTGAGGCCCTGTGTATTTTTTTCTTCATCAGGCTAACTTTTGCTTGCATATGCGAGAGAGCCAACGACAGTTTGATTGGCATGCTGTCAGACAGGCGATGCCTTTCCGACGGTGGAGCATCGGCCCTTTTCTGAGGGCTTGTGTAAGTGTGTGTGTGTGTGTGTATGCGCGGATAGAAAAGTGAGGGGTATTGTCAGGACGTGGCCAGCACACTTTGCATGTTCTTCTCGAGACAGGTGCTCCTGGGCGAGCACTGGTCCATGACAGTTGCCTTTCATCGCTGTCTTCTCCACGCTTAACCCCTGACCAACCCTCCCTCCTCTTCCTCCTCATCCTCCTCTCCACCCCCCTTGCTGTTTCCTCCACGCCTGGCCCCTTCTCACGGCGCTTCCCTCGGCCGCGCTGAGTGATGGACTTCGAAGGCAGGTGGGCGGATTGCTCCTTGTACGCGGTGGTGTGGTGCGGCAGAGGCTTGTCACAAGCCCAGCACTGTCAGGGCGCGGAAATCCAGCTGTCCAGAGTTAACAAAAAAAAAAAAAAAGAAAACAAGCCCCCCCAACACACACACACACACACACACACACACATACACATACACACACACTCCCACACACATCACAACCTTTTGTTCAACAGTCCATAATTCCATCCACCAGTGCTGTCAACCACATGATCAAACGTGCATAAAGAAAGGAGCCCCCGAGCTGAATCCCCTCTTCCTTTCCTCCCATCATAATATAGGCAGATTTCCCTTCCTCTGCCTGCTCCTTCAGCTGTTTATTCAGATGAGCCTGACTAGAGGGCAGCGGGTCACATCCAGTTGCCTGGCTAAAGCGTTCCTGAATTGAGTGTTGTCTCCTGTGAGATGGAGAGAGAAAAGGGGCGAGGAAGGGTGAGGGAGGGCTGGCAAGCGGTCATGTCAGGGCTGTTTTTGGGGTTGCTTGTGTGTGTGTGTGTGTGTATGATGGCAGGGCTATGGGTTAGGGAGTTTGAGGGTTCAGTTGTCAGCCCTGTGTCATGTGCGCCCCGGCCCTGTTATGTAGAGGGCATCCACTGTCATTTGTTGCAGGACTGCTTGAAGTGGAGAGAGTCACGCAAGCAGTCGGCACACTCTTAGCTCTCAGGTGAATTGAAATAGCCTGTGCTCATTAAAAGTACAAGCCCCTTTTTTTTTCCTTTTTTTTTTTTTTTTTTTTTGCAGGAATTAATCCTGAATTAATTTGATGCCCCAAAGTTTGTGATTTAACATATTCTGGATTTTTTTAATCTCTTTTTTTTCAGGGTTGATGTCTAAATCTCCATCAGGCCTATGTATTCAAAATGGAGCCTGTTAAGGCTGTTCTGTGTATCATCCACTTGGTGTTTTTTTTTTTTTTTTTTTTTTTCTTTTTTTACTCTTTTTGTTTCATCAAGTGAAGTAGGGGGATTAAAGTCATGCTAGGAGTCAACTTTAGGGAAGACATGCCGTCGGTAAGCTTATGGTTTTCTCACAAAAAAGTTTTTTGAAGTTTATCCCGGTGTGTCTGTGTGTGTTTTGCGTTTTTACATGTATGTGTTTTCATCTGACACGCATCTGCCACGTTCTCTATTTGGAAAAACAGTAATGTTTAACGTCTAACCCTTCAGCTTGTTGGAGTGTCAGCGAAGACGCGAGCGTGATGCACGCTGCAAGCTTAATCCAGCAACAGCCCGTCTGCCGTTACTGCACTGTACATCCTCTATCTGCCAGTGGACCTCTTCCTCACAGCCATTGTCATATATAGGGGGCATTGTCGCACATGAGATGGTCTCATGTAAATGTGGTGACAGGCTACTGTCTCAGCTGACTGACAGCACAGAGGGATTGGGCTAATCTGACTGACTGATTCAAGGCGCACGGCGGCTCGGCTGTCCCCATAACTCCCAAGAAATAGACAGCTTCGGCGGAGTTATCTGTGTTTGTAAGTCCTTCTGCTGCGCTGGGATGACAATAGGGATTAGTGCCAAGGTTCTTTAAACTGTTTTTTTTTTTTTTTTTTTTTTTTTTGGGAGGGGGGGTGTCTTATCGGCGTCTCAGCAGGATGGTGCCTCAGCCAGTTTTCCTTGACTGTCAATTAAAGAGGGGATCATTAACTTCAAGGGTATAAATGTTCTAACACTGGTATTACGTTGGGAAGCTAAGTCGCTGACAGATGTTCCAACTTTAATTCTCCACTTGTTTTTTTTGTCCTTTAATTAATTTATGTATCGCTATTTGGGCTTTAAATATTTTTTTTTCCCCACGTCTCCTCTTTGTTAGGCTGTAATCTCGGTTACCATGGTAGTCGCAAAGACGATTGGGCCTTGTCACTCGCCTGTGTTTCTTAGAAGGTTCAATCGGCTAATGTATTCAATATCAACCGAACTGAAAGGTAAACAGTATCTAATGGCGCGTGTGTGTTCCTGCGCTGCCTCCATGCAGCCTAGAGGCGCTGAGCGAGAGGGAGGGAAGAGAGCGACATGTCTGTCTCCCATTCCCCAGGCTTTTCAACAGGAGGACCCAACTACTTAGAGACTCGCTTGAAGAAGACAAAAGGAGTGCGGCTTGTATCTGCGCCTGTGTGTGTTTTTGGGGGGTAAACAATAAAACCAGCTTTCTACTTTGGGGTTTTGTCGGGCCGGTGCAGCACGCTGAGTGATGTTGGCGGTTGTGAAGTGCGAGTGCGATGCGTGTGGTGAGATTTCCTCAACGTGGAAGGAAATATCACAGGCCAAGAGCTGACTGCCAACGGGACGACTCCTCTGTGTGGTGTATTTGGTAGCCAGAGAAAGACAGAGAGGAGAGAAGAGAGCGGGAAAGAGATGGGAGATGGAGACAGCTAATGGGCAACCAACTCCCACCCACACAAACCCCAACCCCCCCCCTCCGCCATCACCACCACCCTGTTCTCTCATGACAGCTCTTTCCCTTTGTTCTCCCCCTCGGCCCACTCTCTGCCGGGGATTCGTGACAAGTTTTCACGGGCTGATCAAACGCAGCGGTGACACCTGATTAGGATATAGCGCGTGTTTACAGTCGCGCATGGCGAGAACCCCCCCCCCCCTGCAGACAACAAGGGAGACTTCACCTTGACTAATTAAATTTGCACCTGCAATGCCAGCTGTGACAGCCACTGGAGGGCTGCATTTATTTATGTCACTCCATACATACTTCCTGTGACGTTCATGGAGGCCGACCGCACACCGGCTTCCTCTGTGTACCTGCTGTGTGTGTTTTTTAGCAATAGCCATCTTTGTTGTGTTTGTGTGTGCTGTGACTTGGGTGGGGGTGTGTGGGGGGGTGATTATTCCTCCAACATGGTGGCGGTGGTTGCTGCAGGTGTAGCCCTAGAGGGGCAGTGTTGAGGTGAATTTAGTAGATTATTTGAGCGGTTCTGTTATTTGCCTCTACATGCTTATTAAAAATATTTTATGAAAGCACAAATAGTCATCACCATATTGATATTGAGGTAGTCGGCTAATAATATCATGTTATGTGATTTTATCCGTATTGCCTAGCCTGTCATGATAATAATGTCTTGTCCTTGTATGGTCATGTATGTGCACTCATAACTGATCAACATACGGATATTGACAGTGATATGACAGTGGTCGCTGGTGATTGAAAAACTGGGAGCACACATGCAATAAATGTCTGAAAATGTGCCAAATTTCCCATATTTTCTATATGGGTATTTAATACAGACAGATGTATGTGCTTTATGTGGAAATCCTGCAAAGTACATACTTTACAGTTCCGTATGGAATGAGATGTGTCAACTCAGTAAACCCTTGGATAAGTCTCTGTGTCTGGTGTCATTTATCACAACTACTTCCAAGCCTGTCCATTAACAAAATTTCTGATGACTGAGAGGATCTTATGTGGTCTGTGTTACAGATTATGAAATGCAGGATGTCGGGAGCATTGGTCCTAAATGCTTTTTTTCTTTTGGTAAGACTACAAAAGTAATTTCTAGCTATTTTTTACCCAAACTTTGCTCTCTATTATAATGCGGAAAGCCACAAGATCAAATTTGGACTTGCTTTGGCAAGTGTCACACCTTGCCATTCCTACTTGACACCGTTGACCAGTGTGTTCAGTGTAGGTGGAAGATATAATGGCTCATTGATCACGCTGATTTAAGTTCAGTGGATGGTGTGGTTTTATTTCTCTATCAGTAGCAGATGATGATTTTCTGTTTTCCCTCTTGGAAAGCTATCTCATTTGTAAATGGTTTTGAAACCTCATTTAAAAAAAAATAATGCATTCTGTACCTTTCTCATTGTGTGTGGTGTGTGTGTGTGTGTGTGTGTGTGTGTGTGTGTGTGTGTATACGCATACGTCTATGTGCATTTGTGTGCTTGAAACATACTTCTGCTTCTCTGAACATGAAGTGTTGAGAGTGGAACTGGAGTGAGCAGGACATCAGTCACCCAGGAACAGGAGACAGGGCCTGGTAATTTGTGTCTCTCCTCCCTCTCTCTCTTGCTACACCCCCCACCACCTCCCCACCTGCCCCACCCTGCCACCCCAGCCTCAAATTGACCAGGCTCGACTACTGGTCATGCTGTATTACATGGGTTAGATGAAGTAATTATTTCTAGGCCACTGACTACAAGCAAGATTAATAGTTTTTGAAACGGCCATAATGGAGGGCTGACCCTCCGTGACATAAGCATTATTTCAAGCTCACCTCCACTCTCATCTTTCTCACCTCTGGGCACTGGCAGAGTGTGATTTATACCTGGTCTAATGAGGGGAGGGGACCTAGGAACCCTGGGCCAATACTGCAAGCCTGCAAGCCTGCTGAGGCTACAATACGGGCACCTCCAAACAGTGGGGTCACTCAGGGGAAGTTGACGTTATTGATCGTGTATTTAGTTGAGTGAGGTTTTGACAGCAGATATGGAATAATTTAAAACCGAATCATTTCGGAATATTATTGTTTTGACATGACATTTGAATGATTTAGCACTGTTCTTTGACGGGGGGTTGATGCTCGCTAAGAGATCTTAAAATTAGAACACTCTGATGTATTGGACTTCTCTTTTGGGTTTATTGTAATTAAACTGAGTTCCGTCTTGAACCCGCTCCTCCCTCATGGGGGCCTCTAGCCTGGACTTTTGTCTGACACCTCTCACCCCTCAACCCACCCCCCCCACCCCCACCATGTCCTCTGGAGCCTGCAGGGCCAGAGAAGCCAGAGAGTTGTCACTAGGTGGCACTTGGACATCATGTTATCTGATGCTTCTCCACCCTACCCCACCACACTCCCCCTCCTCCCCTCTGTGCTAAGTACACTTCAGATGTCAGAGTGTTTTATTTTTATTGGATGAGGGCAGTGTGTAATGCATTCACCTTCGTTCCTGCCAGCTGTTAAATGCCCCAGAACATGGTCTGGCCAGGCTCCGCCCCGTTAACCCCTCTGATTGGCTGTAATAATTAGCAGAAGTGAACAGTAACTATGGTGCCTAGCGAGGGGCCGGGACAGCTCCATGATACTGTATGTACGTGACAGAATCCTCTCTCTGGCATGGGCTAAGTGATTTGGGTCTGGCCCAACCTGGGCTGCATCCATCCTGACGTTTGTGTTTTTTTTTCTTTTTTTGAGCTTTAACATTAACCCTGTGCTTAAACACATGCATGCAGTGTGCCACCAGCAATTACATTTTCAAATGGCTGGGTTTGTAAACCTCCAGGATGTTAATCTGTCACCATTCAAGCTACTGGGAAGAGTGTAAAGAGGATTAAGCTATTCAATTCCTGGTAGAATATTTGCCTTTGTTCAGAATGAGTGAAGGAAAAATAAATAAAGAAATGAGGTGGCTTCTCAAGCAAGACAAGTGCCTTCTGCTATACTTAAGGATTTCGCTAATGCCATTATTGAAAACTTATCTGCCTCGGGATTCCAGAAAGACAGTCCAATGGTCATGTAAACAGCCTCAAATAGCGTTCAGTCCTTAATTCAATATTAATCAGAGGTCAGATCATAATGCCAGATTATCTGGGTCACAGACTACATCAGATAGAATTAGACCTGTCCTAGATGTCTAGTCCACATCTGTTTTGTACCATATGTTTCTCAAATGGCTTAGGTGACTGTAAGCATTCAAACTTAGGGCTGTAATGAAGCTTGTTTATGATACCATATTTAAAAATCAGTTCCAGTAAATATGGCAGGAAATATAATTCAAGAGGTATCAAAAAAGTCAGACATTTTTCACAACAGCCATTCACAACACAAAATAGTAGGGTCAACACAGGCATTGCATATGACATAAATTAAGGTTCATTTCTATTTCTATGCAACAGAGCTAAGGCCCTGGTATTCATGCTGGCTCACTGGAAAGGCTCTGTTGCATCGAAATGGAAGGGAACCTTAATTAATGTCATCAGAAACACCTGTGTTTACTCTGCTATTTCATGTCAAAATGATGGCTGTGAAAAGGGAAAAAAATGAGAAACTGACTTTTACAACATGATGACAAAAAATTACTTCACATTTTCAATAGGTGGCAAAGTAAGCCCTTGCTTGACAAAATTGCAATTGTATCGCAGAGAGGATCATATATACTTTAGATATGTAGAGTATACTTTCAAGTATTTTTTTCTGAAATGGCTATTTTGATGTTGTATGTAGCTGAGTTGTGCCTGAGAGCTTCAGGCTTATCAGGCAACATACTATCACTTATATTTGGCATAGGGTTATAATATACCACATGGTAATTGTCACAACTGTCATCCAATCCAGCATTCTCCGCTGTCTTAGCCCTCATTTACCCTTGACTCCCAACCTCTCGGGTTGGATTGCAAATCGTCTTTATCCCAGATGAAGGACCAGACTCGGTAGCGTCAGAAGATGATCTAATATGGAGCCTAAAGGACACAGAGCCAGGAAATCGTCGTCATTTCAAGAGGTTGCTTGTCACATGATGGGCTTGATCAGCCCGTGCCGCTGTACACAGAGCCGGGTCTTTGCACTGTCTAACAGTGGTACTGGATTAGAGACACAAGCCATTTCCACTGTGATCAGTCAGTCACACATGCAGACACACGGCATGGCTGAAATCCTCCTCACAAACTTCATCCACATCATCCACAGGCTTCTTCGTCAAGCCCACTGTATGGAAATGAGGTACACATCAGCTGACAAGGACAAATAATGTTTCCACTTGCCTACCCCACAACAGGCCTTTTTTGTTGTTTGATTTTTTGTTTTTGTGTTTTTTTTTTGCTCTAACATTTATCAATACCTTACCAATCACAGCATATCCTTGCTGCACTAATACTGGACAGGAACTGTTTTTTAAAAGTGAGGTACCTCAGTGTCTTGGCCTTGCCTCCCTGCCTGTCTGCTACTGATCTGTGTCATGTTGAGACAATGCTGAGCAGTCTGGCTCTAGACCTCTTGGTCACTATGTCTGTCTAAGTGTTATTGAATTGTTTATTGTCACAGACCTCAAATCCTTCACATTGGGAACAAAATGACCAGGTGCGACCACCATATACCCACTTATCCATCTATACAGCTGCTCTGCCCTGACCGATGTGATGGTCCGCTGGGCTCTGAGGAGCATGACGCCAGCCTCCGGAGCGGGGGATTTTTAACACTCCACCTGCTTATTGATCCCCTCCTCCCCGTCGAGCTGGCCAGTCCGCCAGCCGGCTGCAGCACCCAAGCCCTGTTTCACATCAGGCAGCAGAGAGGGAAGGAGAAGTAGAAGGAGGGGCGGTCCAGCACCCTCGGCCCCATGGTCCTCTGTCCTTGACACTGCCCATGGGAGCTGGAGGACGCCTCTTGTCCTCCCCATAAGCCCCGCATCTTGCCCCTCTAGCTAGCCAGCCCTCCCCCCGGGCTGAGCTGCACTTTGCACAGCCGTATTGATTTTTTGCAGGGGCAGGAAAGTGTGGCTGGGTTGTGAGAGAGAATGGAGGAGGGAGGGAGGGAGAAATGGAGAATTCGAGGGAGCTCTCTAAAGCGCTGACTTCTCCTTGACTGCACCTCGAGACGCGACAACGCTGTTAGAACAACTCAGTGGCCCTGGTGCCACGCCGAAAACTGCTAATCACAGTCTTTCAATCAACGCTCTCCTTTCTCTACCCTGTTTTCACCCTCCATCCCTCTCTCTCGCTCGTTCGCTCACTCCATCCCTTGCTTTCCCTTTGCTGAACTGGACCCCGCCTGAATACCAAGGGACTGTGTCTGTGTTAAAACCGCCCATTCCACATAGAAAACAGCTGACTTCATGAAAGCATGTTGTAATTTGAAGGTGAAAACTAAAAAGCTTTTCTGTATCGACATAATCTTAATGGAAACATTATGGCCCGGCCACAAACTAACAATTAAAAGCAAAGTGGCAGTGCTTATGGCTGGCCTTAACCAAGAGTTTGCAGAGGCGGATTGTGACCGGAAGGCTGCCAGTTCAAATCCTAGACCAGCTAGGTGAGCCAAAAACACTCTACTTTCCTTGTGCAACTGCTTCTCAACATGCCCTTGAGCAAGGCATGCAACCCCCAGTTGCTCCAACAGCTATAACAGCGGCTACCAGCAGAGGACTGGTTGTACTGGATGACTCCCATATGTGAAACTGCGTGAAGCAGCTAGAGCGTTGCTGATAAAGAGCATGCGTGCTCAGCCAGTCTTCCTGGGATAAATAAAAAGGTTATGTAAAGCACACATCGACAGACCTCTTAAATCGCTCTCCTCTTTTTCTCTTCTCCCTCTCTCTTCTTCTGTTCGGATCTGACACTTGCTAAAAGGTCACAGAAACATCTTTTTTCCCCTTTGAGGTGTGGATAAGTGTGAAAGAGATGTCGACACCACGGACACATTGAAAAGCACTTAAACGGATGGGGCCATGTGCCAGCCCGTCTGTCTCTGGCTTTGTGCATTTGTAAATACTTTTGCATGATTGATCTGGAAACCTGGGTCTCTTTCTGTAACCCTGTCTTGTGGAGTGAGAAAGATAGAGACAAAGTACCAAAAACAGATGAGGTACAATATATTTTCTTCATCTTCCTCTCCCTTTCACTGACACACACCACCTGACAGGATTACACCTACCATGGGATGACTGGGGGAGTAGCTTTAAGTAAATGTGTGCATATGTGTGTGAGACAGACTAGCACACACATGGCTGACAAGTAGAGGGTGGCAAAGGAGTTTTGATGATCAGTTGAAATGGCACACCAGGTGTGTTTTAGCGTAACTTATCTGGTAAATGACATTTTTCAAATGTGACTGGGTGCCAATCAAGTTGGTCACAGCGCATGCGAAGTGTGTATGTGTGTGAATCTAATTAATGGCTCGCTGTGGTCCCCTGCAGCTCTGGTAATGTGCTCAGATCATTGTTATAAACAGAGTGTTAAAGGTCTGCACAGTGCCAGCCATCTAAATGACTGGCCCCTTGTTCAGGTAGATGGATGGAAACGTTCTAATATTAATGATCACGTCCCCTGCTGACCTGCCACTAAGTGAAATGAACAGCGTAGCCTTCAGCCTCCAACAACAATTAGCAGGCTTGAGCAAACCCCTCTGCCATTTGTCATTGCTTACCTGTGGATCCCCACAGAACACAGGAGTGAGTATTTCTGTGCTTCTCTGTCTGGATGTCTTCAGGTCACTCATTAAAAACAGTGATTATGCACTCATATTCAAATATTTTAGAATATGTGATTGATATTAACCCTCTAATGCATGAATTACTACTTAAACATGATTAAAAAAAAGAATTAATGTGTTTTATTAAAACTACTTAAATAATGGAAATATTTGAAAAAAGTTTTATTTTTAAAGGGAGGTAGTTGCTCAATTGTTGACGGTGGCAATTGCTGAACATGTCAACAATGCACAATCGTAGAAAGTATGAGAAAATTTTTCTCTGAAAACATCCTTTTATTGAAAACAAGACTAAAGAAATCCAACTTTGTAAAATGTATATCCCAATATTCAGAGAGTTTAATTGATATAGTTTCAGTTGTTATTTGAAATGTACTTAGAAGAGGGGAAAATATGCAGGCGCTGCTTTAGGATTCTCCCTTCTCCCGGTGGATTAAATCCTGCTGACTACTCTCTAGCAAACTGCCCTTTTTTGTTCACTGGAAGAAGGGAACATATGGAGACACTGCCTGTGTATAACCCCCTCTCCAGTGCTCAGACTGGTAGTCACCCTAACCTTACCACTGGCCACCAGCTAACTAGCCACCCACCTGCACAAACAGCCACATAGTGCAGTGCAGTGAATAAGACAGTGTGTAGGTATTCACAGGACAATAACTGTGAGTCAGTTTTTGTAGATGATCCTGTGACTGGGAACATACAACTGCTTGAATTGACCTTCTGAGGTCAACACAACCAGACAGAAGTCAGGGATTATTTGTTTGACACAGTTTGGCTGGGGGTCTATTGACAGCTGATTCTACAAGCGGTGCTACATGACAACACATCTACCGTCCAGCCTCTAGGTCTCACAGTGGCATTAATATGCGTGGGCAGGTGTGTGTGTGGGTGTGGGGTTACACATTACCGACACCCTGGTACTCAGGTCAGATCCCACGCATTCCAGTCAGTTAGACATTCACCGGCCAACCCGGTTAGCCATCACACCGGGACACCAAATCGTTGACAGCAGCTGGTGTTCCTAGACTAAATTAATGCCACAAATAGCAACAAACAAAATGTCAGAAGCAGGAAATGGTTAATTTTTTGCCCTAAATGTTTTTTTTTTTTTTTTTTTTCGGGTGATACTTCAAAGAGCACAGTGAAAAAATGTACCATAGGAGCACAACCATTAAATGAAAGAAGAGACTGGTTGGCGAAAATAGTTGCAAATACCCATGCCTTATGCTGGATCTCATACTGGATGTGATATTATTTTTTAAGTTTTTGTCGGAAGGATTAAAAAAAAAAAAAAAAAAAAAAAAAAAGTAGCAATATTTGAACCCTGCAGCAGGAGACACTGTGACAGCAGGGGAGAACCTCTGCTCCGTATGTCTGTGTGTGTGTGTGTGTGTGTGTGTGTGTGTGTGTGTGTACATATTCATGTGTGATGGCACCTAGGTGCTGTGTTATCTCACTGTAGTTCGAGTCAGTCAGAGACATTCCCTGTAGATGAGGTAGAGCTGGACCTATACAGATCTGTATGCTGCTCACTGCTGAGGCCTGATCCTCATAACAGCACACTGTTTACTCAGGTGTGAGGTCCAGCACTTTTGTACCACTTTGTCCACACATAAAGATGCATATAGGCAGACATGCCACACACACACACACACACACACACATAGCCCATCTTTTTGGAGTTTGTAATGTTCTTGTTCCAACTGTTGTGTCTTGTTTTAACTGCATCTGTGTCCTTTGTTTTCTGTAAAGCACTTTGTGGCAACATCGCATCATAAATGAAAATGAGTTGACATGCACACATTTGTGCATAAAACACGTCATGTATACATGACTCTGCAAATACTTGATATTTTTTACCCAGGAAACGGTCAGTGTTAACCAATATACAATGGGATTTGATTCAAGTTTTTTCATAAATCAGCTGATTTCTTTCCTTGTCTTTTTAAAAATTCAGACCTGAATTCAGGCACCTTGGAAAAGTGGAAGGCTCTGGTAGGCTTTGTTTCCTTTACTGGTACACACATGTGCACACAAACGGTGTGAGCTTGGGCACTCCCTGCCCTCCTCTCTGCCCTGGGTCACTTCACACTGGCTCCCCACATTCTGCGATCCGGTGCCAAATGGACCGGGGCGGAAGCACCTTTGATGTCGTCAGGTAGTCTGCCTGTTTGAGGCCGATGTTTTACAGGGGACTTGTCAAAACTGTTGATTCACCATCACTTTTGCAGAAGGAGACCAGTTCTGAAACGGGTGTCACACAAGTACCAATGGTTTGCTGTCTAAACAAGGAGCTCTATTATGCAGCTATCTCTCATCATCACCGGGCTGTGCTGGGGCTACGTGAGATCCAAGGCTTTGTGTCTGCCTTTCTTTCTGAAGGCCCTTCAGTGATGGAGGTGGTTCCCTCTATTGGCTGGAGGACTTACTTCCCTAGAAGAAGATGTGGAATGTCACTCAGTGACTTCAATACATGAGCATAAAGGCTGGTTTATAGTTGTTGGTTGAAGAGTTGCTGTAGCTACTGTATGCCACAGTTGTCTGCAGTGGCTTTTATAGTTCTGTGTTTGTGGGTCTGTGCATATAGATGAAGAAACAGTACATAGCAGTGACAAGTTTTTATTATTTCAGTAGTTAATTAAAATAACTGCATTCTCTGTAACAGAGAGTATCAACTGCTAGATATATTTAATGGTATCCAGATTGATATTTTGGGATGTTTCTTTATGTACTGGTCAGTCAGACAGTGACCAGAACTGTCTGGGTTTTCCAAAATTTTACATGAAAACTGCACACATCACTTTATTACTTTTTATGCTGATATTTTTTAACTTCTTTTTTTTTTTTTTCAAATCAAAAATGACAGAAAGGGAAATAAGAAAAAAGAGAGAAGGATTTTGCCTGTCAGTTGGTGTGACCTGAAGAAGTGTGGTCATGACACAAACCTTTGCACAAAAGATCCTTTTATTGCACTTCAGTTTTGTAAGAGGTTTTTGAAGTCTGAAATTTATACTCTAATTCATGTAATGGTTACATTTATTACTGAGGTCTGTCAGATATTTTTATGCAGGCAGAATAGTACATCCTGAATTCCATGCCATGAATTTAGTGAGATTTGGCAGTCATTATAATTTGGGGATGAGTCGACTGGCTGCTACAGCTGAGTCGCAGCTACAGTGATGTTGTGATAAAATACAATAATAAAAAAAAACAAGCAAACAAAAAAAAAAAAAAAAACATAGCGAAAAATAGAGTCGAAATCATTAATTGTCACAAATAAAAAAGCAGACTATTCAGCTTAGTATGCCATCGTCAGTGCTTACTCTACCTTGTACCATAAGCTTGTATCTGCAATTTATGATGCCTCAACCAAACCAAAACCAGCCCACTGGGATCCACGTTTCCTTCTTCAGCAGTCATACCACAGCAGGTTCTAATGGGGTAGACATAACTCAGAGTGGAACTGGCCTGTTTTTATCCCTGCAGCAGGGATTCTGGTGTGGACCTGCCAGAGTTATCTGGCTATTTTGAGCCACTGATGCTAAGCGCTGGACATTAATCTACTCTGCACAGAACGCTTTGAAGAAAGTGTCACAGATGAAAAATAAATGAAAAAATAAATTAAAAAAATAAATATATTGTACACAGTTTGATATCTCGTATAGGCCAAGATCAAAGCAAACCAATTGAGTTCTATTCTACCTAATATGTTTTTCTGTGATAAACAGTCTGGCTGAGGGAATAATCCCATCAAGGAAGAGAGAGATTAAAAAAAGAAAACATCAGATATATCACTCAGCACAGACGGTTGGCACGGCTACCGTGAAGCATCCGTGTTATTATGGATTGGTAATCCCGTTTCTTGGGTCTGAGTGGAAACGCAGACCTTTTGTGCCTCATGGTTTTCCCTCTCTAGAATCAGGCGTAGACAGATAGACAGCCAGAGTCCATCTGCTTCAGAGGGCTGGGGTAACGGCTTGTCTTCCCTTTTTTCTGTGGAATTTCTGAGTGGCTTGATGTATTTGACATGTGTGTGACAGCCCTGGTGGTGTGCAATCGGGGTTGAGGCATCACGCTCGCTAACCCAGCTGGGCGTGTTTGTGTATGGGCACGTATGTGTGTGTATCTATGGGAGCCTGCTTGCTAAGGTCGAGTTGGCAGCAGTCTACCAACGAGCCTTGCACACACATACGCATGCACATTCTTTTATATATCAGTTTGCGCGTTGTGAATAAAAGCACAGTGGAGTGGTCTTACTTATGTGCGCGCAAGCACGCACAGCATGCACAGACTCACACATACACAGACTACCCCAGAGCCTCACCTTGATATCTTGAGCTTCTGCCATGAGCTGGAATTTGACACCAATGAATGTGTGTCAGGTTGTCAGTTTTCTTCCAACAGCCTTTGAATGGAATCTGGCCATGAATAGTGCATGTTGTTTTGTTTTGTAGATTCCAACTGTCTGTGGGTCTGTTTTTGTTTGTTCCAGAATAACTCGGAAGGCCTTTACACTCATGTGCATCCTTTAAGAAAACTTTCAGCAGGTGTTGTGTTGTTTAGCCTAAGGTAAAGATGCATCCGTAAAGGCGCATTCGCCAAACTGCTCAGATCTGATGCCTTATTGTTTCTCCCTTCCCTGCTATTGGGATATGTTTTCATCCCCCCTGTCTTTAATGCACATACTTTCTCTGCTTGTCCTCTTTTTGATCCAGCCCCCTTTTGAGTCAGGAGGTGCATCTTTTTGTACCTGCACTTTAATGTTATTAATAGGGCATTTTATTTTGCTCTAAAAGTCAGGACGTATTTTGGCAGCCGGTTCCCCCATTCCCCTTAGCGTGCTGCATGAGGTCTTTGGCATTATTAGGGCAGCAGAAATGTGAGACGCGTGCAGTAAATGTCTGGGAAATATATACGGGGCTCACTGTCCTTAAACTATCACAGCAGCGCAGCGGTTGTTGCACGGGCCATTCGCACCAGTGTCCGCACATTTTTAAGGTCTAAAAAGGCTGTAGTGTGCCGATGACGTATCTCCATTTCCTGCTGCCGAGACACCATGCGGTGACTTTCTGTGTGTGTCTGTGGGGAATGGGATAGAGGGTTATAGACACACATGCACAGATAAGAGATCGCGCACACCCAGATACACACATGCGGTGGGGTGGGTTAGCACTTGTGAAATTTATTTGGGTATCACAGTTTTTACGCTGGTTGCTGTTGGATTTACAGGTCGGAATGGAATGCGGTCCAATGAAAGGCACTTTGATCCCTCCAGCAGGTTGAGGTTTTTATTGGAGGAGCTCCGTATGGCACAGGGCATCTTTTATAAGGTTGTGAGGAACCACACAGCAGCCTCCAAAAAAATCATAAAAATGTGAGACGTCAATGAAAGCGACTCTGGTCACCAGGTCCAGCAATATCTCAAGCAGTTTTAAATGCATTCATTTGTCAGAGTTTCACTTACCTCAGTGATTCTGATAGTAAAATTGGATTTGACATTGACTGTGTCAAAGTGAGTCCCTGCCGTCCAGTACAGGTTGCCATTGTGCATATTCATGTGTACTTAACGACCCGCTGTTGGTGAGCTGATTATTGGCTACATACCTCACTTTTTCTGTTAATTTACCATTAGTTCAGGCAATAATGACTGTTCTTGAACAGAAGTGTAAAAAAAAGTTTCATGTTTTGTATTTTGTGATCTAATGTTTTGCGCGCTAGTCTGGGCCTCACTTCATAATAAAAGGTTTACCATTCAACTCAGTGCAGTCACACAGTGTGTTTCCTTCATTTTAAAGAGTTTTTTTTTGGCATGCAGCAAAAAGCCTGAGCCCAAACTGAATCACTATATTGCCTTAGCCACCAGGATGTCCCACACATAGTGTGTTTTTAAAGAACATTTTATTATAATATAATGTAAAATGGTTGGGTAAACTGTCAGGTCCACAAAACACTACATATAGGAAAGGCAGTTTTGTGCACAAGGTATGCTTCAATACCTGGAGGAAGTGGTGTTATTTATAGAATTATGATATTTAAGTGTAGGCTGCATTTAACTACAACAGCCCCGCACAAGAAAGAATGTGCTCCAACACAAGGCAGTATGGTGGTCACACAAGAATGAGACATCTCTACGTTGGTGTGTGGTACATTTACATAACAGTAGGTAATTGGGTGATTTTTAAACTATAGCGACTAAGTCAACACATGAATGAAGAATTTGTGTACTTTTAGCATTCTGCACAGGGACTGAAAGACTGAAAATACAGAAAATATTTGAACAAGAGAAAGGCAAAGTGGGGTTGACTGATAACTTACCAGAAATACCAGTAACTATGTAAGATCATGCACATGTAAGTATTCAAGAACATACAGATGCAACATGCTGCTACTTAACAGACTATATTACTATGTTCTGTTCTACAGAGGCGGAGGCTACTGCAGGAGTTGGGAGACCAGAAGATCCCCTTTCTGGGTCCTACAGATCGGGGCTTTCAGCAACTGGTGAGTTGGTCAGACCTCCAAGTAATGGTGATGGCTTCTGTATTACATACACTAAGGCTTTCAGCCTGTTGTTCTGCAATAGGTTTACTATTTTGACTGACAGAGAAGCAAATTAGGCAGTTATGTTTGTCAGATTTGTTTACATTGATTCAGTCTTAATATTCTTACATCGGGTAAATTCAGTTTGTTTTAGTCTTCTGTGGCTGGACTGCGATGGAGAAACCAGCCTTACAAACGTGAATGAGTGATGAAGTTACACCATTGGTCGGCCGATTGTTGGAGGTTCCCTATTGGTCTTTGCTCTTTCAAAGATGAATCAGTGCAAACAGGTTTCTGTTTTGTCCACAGGGAGTGTTTATAGATATCCTAGTAGTTCCACTCATTCACTGCAGCTCATTCCAAATTCATCGCATGGTAAGACAGCAAGACCAGCTAGAAATGACTTCACATGAACAACGTTAGTGTAACTAAGTTTTTTTTTTTGTTTGTTTTTTGTTTTACATGGATAGGTTTTCAATGATACAAGTCTCGCTTTTGCAGTTCCTGGTTCTACACAGAGCTTTTCAATCTCTCTCTGACCATTCACTGGTCTGCAACTTTTCACATCACCTTTTATTATCCACTCAGCTCACTTGGAACCTAGTCAGAGGTGATACCAAAAAAAGTACGAGGTACTATCCACAACATTTGGCTAATGGAAAACCAAAAAAGGCGAGTTGAGTTAAGCCATAACATGCGATGAAAAAGCATCTTATTTCATATATAAAATAAATCAGTGCTGTTTAACTGTATAAATAATCAGGGTTTGAATCAGGGTTCACAGAACCAAGATCAAAACAGCCTCTTTGTAAATGTAGTGGTGATGCTATTAACAAATTTAGCCATGGTTTTGCACATTATACCATAAAGGTCCAGCCATATACTAGGTTTTGAACTAGTGTTGTTTAGTCTCTTTAGTTTAGTCTTCAGTCCTTCTTCAGCATTTTATTCTTTTCTAATCTTCTTAGTAAGCTGCCCAGATAATTACAGTGATCAGATCAAACAGCATTGTAAAGGATGATTAGAGTTTATGTCAGTGGCAGAAAATGTCACTTAATCTGATAAAAGCCCCACCAAGACTTGTTTGTCTATTTTGTTAACATATACGGCTTATATTCATAAACATACAGTGACAAAATAACAAAGGAAAAACCAACAAAGTGTCCTAGTAAGGCGCTGGACCACCACAAGCAACCAGAACAACTTCAGCTTGACAGGAAAATGACAACTGTGCCACCTGGAAACTAGCACAGGCACTTGCATCGGGTGTGAGATAGGGTTTATTTATGTTGGTTATTCCTTTACTGTGTCAGCTGTTTGTACATTCATTTATAGATGGAAACTATGCTCATAAGCTGGGGTGGGTTTTTTGTTCATGTATATATTTTTTAACTGCTAACAAAAAAAACTAAGCTTATCTATACTATAATAATATACTTGGATAATATGATTTCCTTCAACTTTCACAGACAACTATACCAGTCATAATGTCTTTGTGACATGAGTGTCTTGTGTTCCCCAGTGGGACTCCAGTTATTCTGGGATGGTGCTGAGGCAGTCCTGCTCTGTGCCTGCTGAGCTCCATAGCCGGGTGCAGGCAGCTTTGCTCACCCTGAGGAGCAAAGGCTGCCTCCTGAGGGACTTGGTTCGTGTCCGTGACCGAGATGTTTTCACCAGTGTGTCACGAGCCCTCCTGGGTCAGCCGGGCCACACCTACCGCTACCTAGACACGCGACTGTTCGCGATCCCCTGGCACAGTGAGGACACCGATGTCAAAGGTCAAAACTGTTGCGACGCTGACCTAAGGGCTGCTTGCAAGGCTTTGTGGGAGCTCAACTGCTTCTTCTGCTCTGATGTGGCTCAGCGGAAGGAAGGGGACAGGCTGGCACAGTGTGTAAAAACAGGGGAGGCAGAAGCCAAACACGGTGAAGAGGGAGACACAGAGTCTAAACACAGTGAGGACTCCAAGCATAGCGATGGGGGGGACTCAGAGTCCAGGCAAAGTGAGGAGGGCGACACAGAATCCAAGCACAGTGAGGAGTGGGACATCGAGTCCAAGCACAGTGATGAAGGCTGCTCAAAACAAGAAGGGGAGTGGGAGACAGAGTCCAAACACAGCAGTGAAGAGGGAGAGTCAACCCAAAGCAAACAAAGTGAACTGGCTGCGACCACAGGGTTGAAACACAGTGAAGGAAAATGCCCTGCATGGGCGCCTAAGACCAGCAGCGGCACCGGCACTGCGTCTGTGGGACTAGGGTCCCAGGAGAAACCTGTGGCCGAACTGAAGCACAGCCTGTTAGGTTACCACATTGAGGATGAGGAGCAGGAGAGCGGGCAGGGCTGTTCCCAGCCGAGTCCTCCACAGATGTGCACTGGTCCTGTCCAGTTCAATGTCACTCTCCTCAACTACATGGACCCAGCAGCTATGAGCCAACTCAAAGAGGAGCCTTACTATGGCATGGGCAAAATGGCTGTGGGTTGGCACCATGATGAGAACCTGATCAGCCATTCCCCAGTGGCTGTTTACAGCTATAGCTGCCACGACAGCAAAGGTAAGGGAGTAAGTTTAAAATGTTTACTTGTCATAATCTGTGATCTGTGATAGCCATCTGTTATCTAGCCGTGGCTGAGTATTATAGATATAAAGAACAATACCTGTCCTATGACATATGGTCAAAAGTTGTGATTGTATATGTCTGTCACAAATATCAGTTGCATGAGTCTACAGTCTATGCTTTGGTAGCTTAAAAGTTAAGGTTATCAAGTAAGTTCCTATGCCTAGGTAATTAGGTAATAGGTAAAATTACTGTTGTAATTTTTACATTAATATCAAATGTGTTCCCTATTCAACACTCCAAGAGGTTTTTGGGTCTCCTTGTTAACTCCTGAGTGCTCTGGTGAGATAAAAGTGGCCTGAATGGAGCTACCTGCTTAGTTTAGGTATTTCTGTGTTAGCTGTTTCTTTGTGGGACAATAAAGACAATATCAGTCTATCTATCTATCTATCTATCTATCTATCTATCTATCTATCTATCTATCTATCTATCTCAAGCTGAATAGCAAGTCTTCTCTCTTGTAAGGAGCATTCTTGTCAGTCATTTCCTTGCCAATCACTGGCCTTCACTATGTTTGGGTTCTATTTTCTTAGCTGTCATTCACATCCACTTCACAACACGTCATTGAAAGAGATGTTGAGCAGAATGCACCTGTGCTTTCAATTGTACTTATTTTAATGGATGTATTGTAATTTTAGCACAAGGATGTGCTGACCAAGTATTCATAAAATGGAATTACTAATGCAGAGCAACCCTCAGTTTAGAGCAGCCCCTGTCACGTTGTTTGAACATGAATGGGAGTGAATGGGCATGCATTTTCTACACACTTTTGCAGCTGGTATTTGTGTTGGACAGATACACTGTTGAATGTTAATGTGAAGTCAAAGTGGGAGCGGTAACCCTGAGTCTCTTGATTTTACGCTCTAATGCAAAGCGATACATCAGTGATTGTATGCCTGCCTTTATTTTTGGCAATTCAAGATTCCTCTTCCTCTTTCACTGTAATATTCTGTCAAGTTATCTCAGTTGCTTTACAGTGGATCAGATGCAGCTAACCTTGTGATTTATGGCCCTACAGCAGTGATGCAGCAGCTGTAGACATGGCCTCTGGTGAGGCAGCCATCAGATCCATCGATGTGATAGTGTCAGGGCATTATCAAATGTCATCGCCGGCTTGCTGCTGACAGCCTTATCAGCGACAGTGCAAGGGGAGATCACAGACACTGGGATTCAAGCTTTTAACACACGCTCAATGGCACAGTCTGACAAACAGGCGTTATCACACACAGTGCATCTCATCTAAATCATTTCCCCCAGAAATGATCGATGTGCAATTATCTGATATGGAATAATGAGCCCTGCTTTGATAAGTGTTCCTAGACTGTACTGTATGGGATAATTCGTTGTCTCCTCATTATAGGACGTTGACTTACTTTGAAGAGCTGATAGCAGACATTTTATGATTGTGTTGATAGGGCATTTCAGTGAGATCTATGTGTTGTATAGCACATTGTAGAATAACCGGTTAGAATGCCACTGTATCAAAAACACAATTTTAAATATTGATAGATTTCTAAGGATGGGTCCTGATTAGGGATGCACGATAATATCGGCATGACATCGGTATCGGCCTGTATTACCATTAGAAATTAAATGCCGGTATTAGCCTAAAATGAGAGCGATGAATGAAAAGATTTCTGCCAATATGACCGATATGTGAAATAGGTCAAATCTGCCCTGGTTTTGGCTGGTTTTGGCCTTGTCCAAGCCTATTTCAGTGGGACGAATCTTACGGTTTTATGTGAGAGAAAATGTTATATAAAAATAAATATGGTTGTTTTACATAACCTGTGTTGAAGTAGTTTTCTTATTTTACCCAGTGGAATGTGCACATTTTGGAAAGCTTACGTCTGCATCTGCCAGTGGATCTTCACAATAAGAGCAAGCGTAATAAAATTTTAAGTCCACTGCAGGAGAGAGTTGATGTTCTTTGCAGTTAGGTGGAAAAAAAACTTGCATATATTGGTATCGGCATCAGCATTGGCCTAAAGAGTTGGCGTGTTGGATATTGGCAGAAAACCCCAATATCATGCATCCCTAGTCGTCATGACCTTTATGCCACGTTTTCAGTGCCAAAAGGGTCAAATAGTACAAAAAAAAAACAAAAAAACAAACAAACATTCCTCTTCATTTGTGTCACGGTTTTTACAGTATCCATTGTGAAAGCCCCCACTTGTGCATTTATCTTGCATTAGTCTTCCATTAACACTGTACATGGTTCTTTCTAGAATGTTACAGGAAAATCAGATTTGCACTAATAAACAACAACAACAACAAACTTCCAGTGTACCTCAAATCACTTTTACCAGACTCTTTTGTGTCACTTCCAGCAGCTGGAAAAAGAGCAAAACATCATATCTTTTTAGAGAGGAAATGTACAGTGAAAAGCGGGACTTCTACACTGTCTGCATCTGTTTATTGAAACTTTAATCCTACAATATCGTACAGGCACAATGCCAACTTCTCTGACATCCCAGCAGTCTTTGCGGCCAGCGGGGCTTCTTAACCAGAACCACCTGCTCCAGACGTCTGCTATGATGATTTGTTCTTGGCCATTTCAACTATGACCCTGTGAACATGAGCTTCAAACACCATGGCACAACACCTCGGCATACTCTGCAGCTGTGTCTTTTCTAGTCCTGACTGACCCCACAGCTCCAGACATCAGAGAGGAAAGCCTGATCAGAGCTCCACAGAGTTATCCCCATGGCACATTACCTACTCTCAAAACGCAGCGTTCACTTTGGCCTGATGGCTCTGACATCTCCCAGAACCAAGCTAATGGAATTGTTACCTTGAGGAATGTTGCACTTTTATGAGGGATCCATGTTTTTTTTTTCTTTTTCTTTTTACATTGTTCCTGGCCAGAATCATAACAGATCATAACAGAATTTGAGCACCACACATGCATCTCTTAGATGTGCAGAAACTGTAGATGCTTTCCACGTCATCTGCTTCCCTTAACGTGCTTTTTTTTCTATTTGAAGACTCTTACCATGCTTCTTTCCCCAAGTCTGAACAGTATTCTAGGCTTATTTTTTTCCAGCTGCCTTGATCCAGAGGAATCTGCCGCGACTGACTGTTTTCCGGCCTGTAGGATGATCTTCCACCATTTCCGAGGCCTTGGGGAGTAGTGTCATTAGCTGGTTCTCAGAGCACAATGGCTGGAAATTAAGTTACTATTTATCCGTGCTGAGCAAAGGAAAAGGCAGCTGTGGGGCAGAGAGGTCCAGGAAGACTTTAGTATTGATTTTGCTGAAGGGTGCCGGCTAGCCAAGCCAGATCTTGTTTTCTCAGTGTGCCATGTAAGGATGGAAAGGGTGAGGAGAACAGAGTAGGTGGTTAGAGCGAGTCAGTAGGTTCGGAAACAGGAATATCATAGGATACCCTTTGTCCAATACACTCTTACACCCTCTCACTAAACATCAAAGGCTTTTATCCAAGTATTTCCTCTTGCACAGCATTATTAAAGTAACGATCTTTTGGTAACAGGCAATATGATCACACTGAAACATAGCCTCCTTTTAAAATCTGCTGTTAAGTGATTCTTAAAATGTAAGTACAAAGGGATATTGCTTCTGATATGATCTATTGTCTGGGTGGACTGGACTTGACTGCACTCCTTGCTGTTGGCTTTTAACTTGGGTGATCAACAAAATGGGTAATCCTTCAGGTCTTTTTGTATTTTGTTCATCAGCAGTCTTAGCTGTGGTGCCTTTGCACTATACTTCCTAGAGATCGCTGATCAGAGTGCTACTACAAGGTCCTTTTCCTCCGATTTTTTCAAATGGAGTTCTTTAGCCATGGAGGCTGTTCCTGCTCATGCTTAATGCTTAGGTCTTCTTCTGTTTTTATTTATTTATTTATTTATTTATTTTTGCAAGTAAGCCATGCTTGCTTGCAACCTTTTCTTGTGGAAACATAAAACATTTTACTTCCAGTGTGCCCGAACTTTTCCTCAAGAAAGATGCACCAAACTCCAGTGTTTAAAAGTGCAGATGTCAGCAATTCAGGAACTGGGTTCAAGTTGAATATTTACTGTGCTTTATCAAATGATTACAGAGAGTAGCAAAACAGACGCGTCACATGTTATTACTTTAAGACCTCTGACTTCTTATGACCTCTGCCAACAGAGCTGGATTTGGGGTTGTATTCTTGCCCCTTTTCGTTTGTCTGTCTGTCTGTTTGTCTGTTTCTTAGCAGGCTGTCTCTAAAAGTTATGAACACCTGAACCATGAATGCCTGAAACATGAATATAAATATACAATGCAAATGCTACACTGATGTGATGTGATGTGAAGTGATGTGGGATGTGTGACTGACAGGTGGGAGCAGTGAAGGAGGCAGCGGTGAGAAGGCATGCTGGAGGATTGGTCTTAAGGTAGCCTGGGACATCCACACCCCTGGCCTGGCCCTGCCACTGCAGTCGGGTGACTGCTATTACATGAGAGGTACAAAGCCTATTCTGCGCACACACACACGTTTAAAAACACTGGAGACCACAAGACTTACTCACACTGTTAACCACCATGTGTGATTGTAGAGGAAGGAACACTTAATGACCTGATATTTTTGTTCCTTTATATGCTCATATGCACACATACAGACGCCCGGCCATACACTAGAATGCACATGTAAACACTGATGTTCACACGTGCACACACACTCACACACGCACACACACACACACACACACACACACACACACACACACACACACACATATACACATAAGAGCACACTCATGCACACATAAACTCACCCACACACACCACGGTGTCCTACTTGGCAGGAAGGAAGACTTTTATGACCCTGTGTTTTAGTGTTTGTTGTTCTTTGTCCCAAATGACCCATGCAACAGGATGAACTTCAGCCTTACTCTCTCTTCTCTGTCTCTCCTGTCTCACTCTCTCTCTCTCCCTGGGATGGGGAGGGGGACAGGCCCTGCGTACAGAGCCTAAAGGTTCCATGAAATTGTGTGCATTAGAGAGGTTACGAAAACCAAATGTTATTTTATGAAGTCCTGTGACCCAGCGCCGGCCATGTCTCTGTGGAGCGGACAGACAACGAGCCACAGGGGCGTAAATCATAGCTTAATGCTGATGGCTGCAGCAGATGCCTCCACCCTTCTCTCCTCAGCCCCATGGGCCCTTGCAGGCCTCCTTAGTTCTTGCTGTACTGTACTGCACTGAGCGTCAGGACATATATCCACATCACAGCAGTGGCTTGTGCTCAAATGGACAAGAGGTTGGGACCCCTCGCTGGATGGATGGGGAATTTAATGTTTTATGAGAGCTGATGTTGATGTTAATGGCATACTGGTTTCACATAAGTATACAAGGACAGTTGGCGCAGGCCAGGACTAAATCTCTTTGTGTCTGTGCCTGACAAACTGTTTCATGTATATATGTGTATACATATGTATAGCCATTTATGTTTAATTAATTATTTTAAAAATGATTTCTAGTTGGCCTCAAAGGAGAAAAAGACAAATATTTAATTCATGTAGTTATTAAAGGCAAAAAATGGGCTTACCTTTTATCCATTTAAACCATGATGTTTTCTTACAGTACAGTGTAGACTAAATAGGGGATATATACATTTAATGTTTATTCCACATTGTTTTTGACCTTAATCCTAACTGAGAGGCCACTGGGTTGATTCCTGCAACAGCCGCTCATTCAGGATAACTTCAGTCAAAGAAAACTGTATTGCCATTTGCAGTAGGTTACATTTGGTGGTATGGCTCTGTTCTGGGACCTCTCTATAAGATTCACCAGTTGTATGCATAGAGGGGAATCAGCTGAGCCGTCTGAACTAGCGCTATACTCAATTTATAACCATCTACTGTACAATGTGTCGTGTCATAAATGGGATGAATAGGATGAATGAGAGCAGGAGTTGCGTCAGTAAGAAGAGTGGTAGAAGCAGTGGTGAAGGGCAGTTACTTCCATAAATTTAACAGCCACAGTGAATTCACCAGTTCCTGTCTCATTTCAGGGCATTCTACTTTTCATATTTAAAAAAACAAAAACAAAAAAAAAAAACATTTATTAAGAAATGAGTAACACAAACAAAAATTAAATACAATCTAAAATCAAGTTGAATGCTCATCTATAGAAATTGAGCCTTTCAGAGTTTGTGGAGAATTTCAAACTGAAAGCATGTCAAAGTAACAGTAGTAGTACATTTTACAGAGAATTACAAATAAATAAAAATCTGTGTGCTTTTACAAATATGAGCAAATTTGTCCTTTTTTTTTTTATGAATTCTCGAATAGGTG
Organism: Myripristis murdjan; assembly: GCF_902150065.1. Lineage (NCBI taxonomy): Eukaryota > Metazoa > Chordata > Actinopteri > Holocentriformes > Holocentridae > Myripristis > Myripristis murdjan. The sequence continues at coordinate 21,049,061 of NC_043982.1, forward strand.
GCTTTTTGAAGCTGCTGTGTTTCCAATTGAGAGCTGTGGTGTCTGTATCCAGTATTGAGCTCAGACAGGGCCCAAAACCGACCACCTTTAGTTGGATGGGATTTACAACAGAACATTCAGTTTCGGGCCAGCTGCGATAATAGAGTGATGGGCTGTTGTGCTGGCTATTCTAATGGGACTTGACTGTCGCGGATCAATGGGGATTTATGCTCCACTTGGTGAATGCGCCCTTGAGAGGCCAACTGCTGCACGACGATAGCAGCTCGCACACTCCTCGCCCGTCTGTCGCTTTGTCGGCCTACCTGAATTAAACACTTGGCACAATGTACGAACATACGCATGCAACTATAAATTCACAAATGCACAGCCACACACACACACACACACACACTCGTGCACCAACTTAAAGAATGCAGTTTTCTTGGCTATTAGAGAGTAGACACTCACAAATAGAGAGCTGCCGTCATCAAACCAAGCGTTTAAAATAAAGTCTTCCAGTGTCTGAGTGACATACACCGTATAATAAGTAGTTTGTGGTATTTAAAGAAAAATACAATGGTGTATAACCGCAGACACCATAATGTCTTTTCAGCACCATTTGTCACCGGCTGGCCCTTTTGAACTGCTAATGTCTGAGTCGCTGGAGGCAAATTGAATCACCGTTATTTCCACCCAAATGGAATTTCAGCGGTTAAAAAAGAACAATGCAAGTCTTGACACCAGGCCTGTTCAATAATCAGATTTCCAGCTCCCAATGCACAGGGGGATTGGAGAAAAGAGTTGACCCAATATATTTAAAAGCCTGCTTCCTGGAAAAAAGGACAAGTGGCAGCAGGCGTAGGGGTTGAAAGAAAGATAAATATTTATTACAGTTATCGAGTTTGCCTCTCCTCCCTCCTGATCCCACTGAGGTGTCAGACGCGCCAAGAAAAGAGCAGATTGATGGAGATAATTTGTTATTGGATATAAACAGTTTTAAAGACGCAGAGTAATTCTGCCCAGGGACCTAATCCCTCACAATCTCATCAGGGGAAGAAAACACCGGCAAGTTGTTTTGTTTGTCACAATCTTTTTTTTACCCTTCCACCAAACAATAATATCTTCCTCCCAAAGCATTTGGCTGTTTGACTTTCAAATCACAGGCATTAGCCGGTGTACTCTTGCTCAAGGCGGGTGTAAATATGCACATGTGCTGTGAATGACAGCTCTGTCATGGCTAAATTAATTATTGGTGTGAGGCAAATAACGGCAGAGCTGAGAAACATCTATACACACAAAGAAACACATGGAGGGATACACAGGAAACAGCAGTAAGGCCTCTTCCTGAAGCTCCTGTGATACTGGACAAATGTTTGTTGGTATGGCTCTTCCATCTTGACAGATTGAGCGCGATCTGGTTTTGTTTGGTAATTAAAATTATACTACAATGCTGCTCCTTCCATTTGATTGGCTGCTGGACGGAGTGCAATCTGTCTGAGTGTATGACTTGATTTAGTTGCCATGTTCACTCATGCCCACCTTTTCAGCTGATTTTTCTATTGTATTCTGTTCCTCCTTGGTCTGTTTCTGTTATAATGATAAAAAATAAATGCAAGATCAAATTTAGACTCTTTTCGGTGAAGGCATTCTCTCCTCTTCTCTTCTCTTCTCTTCTATTGTATTCTATTCTGTTCTGTTCTAGTCTATGCTATTCTATTCTGTTGAAATAAAATCAATACTGTTATGTGATCTCTTCTATTCTGATGCCATGTTCTGTTCTGTTAAAATAAAGTCGATTCTTTCAGGTGATCTTTTCTGCTCTGTTGTTGTTCCTGCTCTATTCTGCTCTGCTCTGTGGATGGTGGGAGATTGATGGTGCTATTGTTGGCATGCTGATAGTTTTCTTTTCCCTGTATCTACCAGATGACCTGAACAGTACCCACCAGCACTGTGTCCTCGCTGGAGACACTGCCCGCTTCAGCTCCACACACAGAGTGGCCGAGGTGAGTAGCCACTGGGCCTCAGACGGGCACCACAATGCTCTGACCTCTGTGCCCCTTGGTTTCTCTATGGAATTGTGGCAATTGTAACAAGCCATTTTGAGAGTCTGTAAGAGCCCATTTAAGACACTAAAAAAGTGCATCTGGTGAATGAACATAGCTGAAATTGAAAAAGACAGCATGACCCTTTAAAAAATATAATGTCGTTCTCGGTTAAAATCCTCATAACTCCAGTTTTGATCATGGATTGAGAAAATGTTACAACCCGTGGGTACATGAAACTTTTTCATTTGACAACAGCAATTCATTGCACTTGTATCTATGAAATGGCATTAAAAGTTTAAACACTTTTAATGTATTGATAGATTGTGCGTCAGGCATTGCCATCAGCCATTAGCTATGGAAGATGCATTTCCTTCGACATAAAATAAGGCTGCTATACTGCCCGCATTGCATGTATGTTGCATTGTTTCCAACAGAACCACTGAAGCTCAAAATCTGAGGTTTGCTTTTCATAGAGTGCATTTCCATTACTGAGATATTAAGGTCGAGTCGTCTGTTTTGTACTGACATCAATACTTAAGAAGGAACAAAAAACAAAGAAACAAAAACAAAACACATCTATATGTAGTCCTAAACTGACAAGCATACTCCATAAATGTATTCAAATTTAAGTGTATGTTCATACAAGTATCTGGTCTGTCTTTTCTGGGTGCATTGTAGCTTATTTAGGTTTAGCATTTGTTTGTATTTTTGCATACGGTGAAAAAATATCAAAGGTATGCACACGATATATAGATAAATATGATCCAGAGCGGCGTTCTCTGCGGATCAGGTTGAACGTCACATTGCTATAATCCTGATAGTAATGCATCGTTACATTTTTAGTGAGGGTTAGTTGTCCAGACCCCAGCTCTCTGGTGGATATTTATCCATATAGATAGCCTTATGTGCCCTAAAAATTACCTTTTGCGTTACATTTAGGTTAATTGTCAGAAGCCTGGGATAAACTCAACCCACTGGTTTTGTGTGTAATTTCACTTGACTGGGCTCCCTCCTAACAGTGTTCCAGTGGGACCCTGGACTATATCCAGTCGCGCTGCAAAGAGGTCCTGTCCAACCTGCACACTGACCCAGAGACGGGCACCCACAGCCTGCAGACCCTGCTGCCGGCCACACTGCAGCACTGTGAGGAGGTCCACAATGAGGTGAGGGCTTGGTGGTGTGTGTGTGTGTGTGTGTGTGGCTGTGAGTTTGTATGTGTGTATGTGTGTATGCTTACTGCCTTCATATATGTGTGTGTGAAGCTGGTCAGTGCTTTATCCACTCTGTGACCAAGTTTAAAATGGTTTAAATTTTCTGAGTTCTGGTTAGAAAACACCTACATAGTTCGCTTTAATGTGCTTTCTACTCTTTCTACTATTTGAAATGTTAAGCTGGAAACTCCATCCATCAAGCACCCCAAGGTAGTTAAAAATGCAAAGAACTAGAGATGTTAAGATGTAAAGATGAAAGATGTTTAAAAAAAAAAAAAAAAAATTAGAACCCAGTATTGGATTCTTCTGTGACTTTTAGATATTTTTTTCTTCAGTGACTTTTAGATATTTTATATTAATATTGTTTTTCTTAATTTATATTATTATTAATAATACTACATTATTATTGATAACATTAATATTAATACATATCCTTCGGGTATGTATTATAACTTTTTCTTATATTTCACTGACATTATATTACATAATAAAAGCAAAAATGTATAGGAACCCTGATATATTTGCCCTTTCTATTTAGAGCTGTGGACCTTGCTGAGACTCCTCTGAATACAGGTTAAAGCTCACTAAAATGCAGTCTGGGAGCCTGCCAGTGATGCACCTTCTACTTACTTGCTTGTCTCTACGCAGGCAAATGTCTCCAGTATGAAATCCAGGTTGCTCTCACTTGTCCTGGCCTGTGATGGATTGTAAGCCAATAGCCTGTCCATATGTTATCTAAGGATGGAGCCATGACCCCACCCCTCCTCCTCTCTCCAACTATGTTTTTATACACAACAATGAGTGATGCTGGTTTGGGATATGGGGGGATATAGTGAGGTAAAAAAAAAAAACGGACAGAGTGGTCTGTCTGTGGTGCTGCTAGCAGCTTGCATTAGCCTGCCGGAGGCCAACAGTTAATATAGCACTTCACCTCTCTCCCTTTGCACCCCTGGGCTCCAAGCGCACTTCCAAGCCGACGCTAGCACCCACGCCTCTCAGCGGGACCCTATGACAGATGAGCCTGGCGTAAGGTTGTTTAAAGGTTGTAGGCAGTATTAATTATTCAGCACTGCCAAACAATAGGGCTGTCTGTGTCAAGAGGAGCGCTGCACTACACCTGCAAGCTTGGCGCATAGCGCCACAGGATTACCTAGCATAGGCCCCTGCCAGGAGGGCAAAACACGTTTATTTAGGAAAACAGGACACTATTTATAAAAGAGCAAGTGTGTGCGTGTGTGTGTATGTACGTGTGTGTTTAAGAAAGGGGGGCGGGATTGCTCTCGGGGGCTCATGCTTACCCTACCTGGTGCTTGCTATGATCGATGTGGCCATTTGTTTGGAGTTGCCCATGAGAGCAGAACACCCACTTAAATGATGTATTGTTGGTGGAGTTATTTATGATGGCAGCCTGCTTCGGCGCTTGGTGGGTGCATATTGTGCGGGTCGTGTTTGACATGAACGACCGAGGAGCGAACAAGCTGGAGACGCACAGGCAGCCTGACCTGAGCAGAGCCTTATGGGCCTCCCCTTAAAAAGTGCTAAACAGAGAGGGCTAGCGGCAGCTGACATGCTTGGATGTTGTGTGATGCAGTTGGAAAGGGGGCATGGGCGGGAGCTGACAGTTGTCAGAGGAGGTGGGTGGGTCTGACGATGATGAAGCAGAGCGTCTGCCACCTGAGTACGAGTGTTCGGGGAAGGGACAGGAGGGTGGTGTGTCGAGTTGAAGTAGGGGTTGATGAGAGAGACACAGAGACAGAGGCAGAAATGGAGAAAACCAAAGTTCCCACCTGTTTGTTAAGCTTGGTCTCTCTCACTGTCTCTTTTTAATCTCACCTGCTGTCTTTAGGGGAGGGGAGGATAGGGTGGGAATGGGGGGGTGGGAGGGACTAACATAGCATCGCCACACGGCCCCTGTGTGCCGCTTCAGCTTTGAAATGCTAATCCCAGACGCAAACGTCTTGTCTCATTTAAAGCCACTGTGTCACTTCCCAGGTGGGTGTGTGACAGAGTGCCCTGGGGGACCCCCTCTAATGATGCCAGTTCCCCCACAGTAAATATTGCAGGGAGGGACAAGCTTTTCCCACATGCAGCAGCAGAAAGTGAACTCAACGTGGAAGCAGGTATGTGTGACCTTCCACTGTCCCGTTTTCCACCCAAGAACTTCTCCCTGGGCTCTTGGCTCTTGGCTCGACTTTGGAATGCCTCACCTGAGGGCTTTATGCTGGTGATATCAGTGTAATCTTTTAAATCACTCCTCAGAACACATTTTTCCTGGCAGGGCTCTGCAGAATGCAGTTGGTGTTTACCTCTTTCATTCCTGTTGTGTTTACCAGTTTTATTCCTTTTTCACCTTGTTTTAATTATGTATTGTCTGACAGTTTTAATTTTTTTTTATCTTATTGGGGTTTATTTACTGTTGTCTTAACATTTGTAAAGCAGTTTGTGAGTTTGTTTTACGTTCAAATGAAGAACAACCTCTTTCTGGTGAGGTGATCATAACGCAAATGTGTCTCGGCTGTTCTGAACGGTACGATATCACAATTTGGCAACTGGCTTCATGTCATATTTAAAACCATTTTCAACTGTGTTGGTCAATGTCATTTGTGGGATCTGTCCTCCAGTGGAGAGTTGACCACGACAGCAGGAGCACATATTGTTATATGGAAGAAGAAGTAGAAGGGAAAAAAAAAGATTTGAAATCCATGACTGTTTGGAGTATTGCCTTTTTCTTTCTTGTATACATACTTGTATACTAAAAAGACAACTCCTGAACAAGTGACACTGTATTGATAACAAGCAGGGTTATCTCATCCCACTGGCAGCTTTTTTATTATTTACTCATTTCATTCAAGAATTTTAATTCTTTGTATAAGACTAATGACTTGTTAAGATGGAGATTTTTTGCAGTGTGCCCTAGTTTGTATATGACCACTGTGTGTGCAGGTGTGTGATGAGTGTGTGATGAGTGTGAACACCATGCTTTGTATAGCTCACAGAGGGCTGGGGAGACCTGGTTTTCGGGTTGATGTGTGAGGAGGCCTGGAAAGGTAAACAGAGGACGGCAGCTTGGGATCGATCCCACTCTCATCAGCTCCCACCTCGGGGCCTCGGCCCGGAAATTGATTGGACCTGCTCAGGGAATACCATGGGGGTGTGAAAAAATCGCTCCTCATTAAATGGGAAAAAAGGGGGCTACTTGGCTTTGACTCCCGGGTCTCCATGGTGAGCGGTCGGTCAGCTAATGTGGGGCTAATGTGTAGTTAGTGTGTCCGTCACCTGAAGAGATGACAGCCACTGCCGCGGGGGAGCCACTAGCTCCCCTCTCGCTCCCCCACGCTGTCTCAGAGAAAAACTAGCCCTAACACCGCTCTCTCCTTTACACACGCTTTCGATCCGTCTGCCTGGATAGGTGGCATTTAGTTAGAGTTCCCGTCTTGGTAACTCACAGCTGGGTGGCCAGACTCCAAATGCCACATCGCTGGCACTCCTCAGTTGCTTTAGATGGTCTGCTTTGTGGCTGCCACTGGACGGCGCAGTGGGGGCCAGGCAGCCATGTCAGCTCAAAGTGGAGACACAGGTTGGTTTCTTCACACTAAAGGACAGGCGACAATCAGAGAGGCAGAAGGAGGGACGGACAGAGAGAAAAGGGTATGCGATATCGGTGCTTGGCGGCTTTGTTGTGTGTTTGAGCTGTTAGTGATCGGAGGGGAGTGGATTCGGAGAGTGCTGAAGGGACCATAAAGGCTGACATTTCTTTGAAGGGTGGGTTGTATGGAGTGACTTTGAGGCTGCTGAGCAGTGCCACTGACTGTGTATTCTCCCTGACATGCCCCAATCCTTGCATGTCATCCCCGCTGTGATCAGAGCCGTTTGGAAGCAAGTGGCAGGATAATTCTGTGCATGGCTGCTACCCGAGCCAGACCTTGAAGAAATCATCTGTGCAAATAGTTGTTGCCCTTTTGTTTTAAGGGCGCACTATGCAAAACCGAGGGTCAACTGAAAGAAGGGCCATTCAGACTGAACTGTTAAATAATCTGCAATAAGCACATAATTCCTCAGTGAGTCAGGCCAACAACGGGAATCATGTACTCAAGCATCAAATTTCATGCTGATTCAATTTTTTTTTTTTTTTTTTTTTCATTGGTCAGTTAAATCTAAAAGGTCTTCACTTCTTTTGAGTCTTGGCAGTTTAGCATAGTGCATCTCTAACTTGCAAATATCACAGGTTTTCGAAGTTTGTCTCGCTCTGGACCCCCAAGTTGACCTTCATTAAGCTGCAGACCCAATTTTAGGTCATCTATTGATTGACTGATTGATTGAGATCTTTATTTCGAACATAAACAGCAGTAAATCAAACAAAAACAAAGTAATAATCAGTACTAAATAAAGGTAAATAAGAAAACAAAGGTCCAAAATAAAGTAAAATAAAGAAAAATAAAATAAAATAAGATGCATCTATCATCATCAACATGCTCGAAAAGGAGTAGGTACATAATTTGTGTTATACCAATTTCTAGTAAATAGATTTGTGATGATTCCTCATTTTGCTCATTTTGTCTTTGATTGTCATCCCCCTGGGAGTACCTGGACTGCACTTTGAAAACCATCAGCTTAGACTACTGATACTGACTACTGGTAGCTCGCCTCAAATCACAAAACAGTGACCTCTACCATGTTTAAGTAATCACAGGGTACTATTTGAATCAGGTTAGCTTGCTCTTGCATGTTCAGCAACTTATTGGATGCTGCCTGAGTTATATACCACTGACATCCTAATATCATCAAGTTAAATAAGAAACAACAACAACAACAACACCATAAAATCCCTCTATGAATTATTTGTGAATACTTCTCGACCCAGGTACGATCCGAGGCCTAGCAGACGTCTTACTTTAAGGTTTTATGCAGAAGTCATCTGCTCAAACAGTGCCGCGGCTGTTTGCGAGTTCACAGCTCTAACAAGGGACTATACATTGTCTAATGCTCCGTTAGAAGAACAATAAACAGAGTAGTTTTTAGAAAAGGAACAATAGCTCTTGGTCCCATTTGATATGCGACTCCTTTGTACGCAACTACACTATGTGTTGTACAGTTGTCTATGTCAAAACGAAATGGGGCATGCATTGTTTTGGGTGGATGATGCTTTGTAGGATGTTTTGGGGGAGGGCAACTTGCAGCGCCTTTCATTTACATCGGCAGCATTTGGGGCAATCTCTGACATACGCGCTCACACTGGCAATTGTATGTGTAGACACTGACAAAGATGCTCACACACCTACGTAGACAAACACACATGAAGGCACAAACACACACACAGAGATGCACGTACAGGCGTGTGCACAGAGAAGCACACACTTAGAAATAGATAGGGTACACCTGGCTACATGAAGCATCCTTGCGAGGATTAAATCAACACTTCAAAAGAGCAGGAAACAAAAACACTCCCAGTGGAAGAGAGGCGAGCGGCTCGGCAGCCGAGACTGTCATCCCCAGACAGAGCGAGGGAGCAGGAGAGGAGGGGAGGAAGGGAGGAGAACGAGGAGAGGAGAGAGAGAGGGTGGAGCTTTCAGGTGTTCTGACTGGAAGAGGTGTGTGTGTGTGTGTGTTGGTGTGGGCGCACGAGAATGTGTCTGTTTATCTGTGTGTCGATGTGTGTTAAGATTAAGCGTGTTTGTACACTTAGTCCCACAGAGATGACCATTATTTACACTGTTTATACAAGGATTATTCTGTCACATAACTCAAAACTCCTGTTTATTAAAACAGAATATTGCACTATACGGAAATCTCAGACGAACAAAAAAAATAAAAGAATGGATAGATTTTGATTTTGCAGCAACAAAATGTGCAACGGTCAAGTGTGTTTTACAGTTTTACAAGGGAATATTCTGTTTCACTTCTCTCTGGGATAGTTTTATCTTCATTTTCTCCAAGACCAAAACCACATCCTAATTTAAATCCTAATTTAAATTTATAGCCCATTTTTGGGGGAAATTGGGAATCAGGATGGAAATAACATATCTACAGACTTGTTATACAATTCATATGCATTTACATAGAGAAATTT